>NW_019416786.1:147899-205320 GCF_000390285.2 Anoplophora glabripennis
TGCTGCTGTCATCATAACATCTGAACTAACGGGTGCTCGTTCAGTTTTCCTTTTATATGTTCTCACCATCTGCAATGCATATAAAATAACGTGTTCCTATTACATTTCATTAGACCTATTTTAAGATAAATTAAAATATTTTAGAAATACCCGTTGTATAATGTATCTCTATGTATTTAAAATCTTCCAATATGAACGTTTTACCAACCACGTAGTTGTTTATGAGGCAAGTTGTCGCACGACAACTTGCCCCATAAACAATGCGACAAATTACCCCCACTTGACAAAATATTGGTTATATCTAATTAATTTTATATATGATTAATAAATATATTTAAAAATATCACATCATATCACGTACATCCTAAGTTATAATTATATATAAAATTTGCTTACCTTAACGTTCAATAACGGGCATAACACTTAAATTATTCTTAACACGAAAATTTACGACGTGCGCACTAGTTCTTATATCGTACCCTACGGTGCTGCCATCTTAGCAGTTTGAGTTCAAATTGAGGGAAGATAAAGAAGGGATCTGTAATTAACTTATGATAGAGATTTATAGGCCAATGTTTTCTAATTTCGGAATTATAGTAATTGCGACAATTTACCCCTGCGACAACAAGCCCCGGTGTCCCCTACATAATTACAGAAAGAATGATCAAAAATTTGATGTTTAATAACACATTAATAGCGATTTCCTGGTAAGCGGTTACATTTATCGGCTTGAACAAAGAGTACATATTTTTTTCTGATATTGTTTCTCTTTTCAATAATGTTTAAATTTCTGTGATGTCTAGCAAGAGAAAAAAGTTAAGAACCAAACAAATTTTGAGTTCTAATTAAAGTGCCCTCTAGCGGCGCATAATGAAACTTTTCTCTGACTGGTCCAATAGAGTTTCATCTACTTAGTGGGTGTGCCAAATGAGAGACTAATCGAACATGAATTAAATAAGTTATTTAAATATAAAAATAAAAAAAAATGAACTTCGACAAGCTGTAACTTGCAAACAATTGACAATTCGAAAAAAATTTTCATTACATACTGCTATTATTTTAATCCATAGAATCACCTCCCGGAGTTTCCTGACGGAGTTTCAAAACAACATGTATTTCCCTGCAGCTGCACGCGCTAAACTTTATTAACGATTTTTGTTACTTCGGCTTGTGGAAATCGGCAGATTATATTTTTCCCGTTATCCTTGAATTATTTCCTTCAAAATAAAAAAAATCGACCGCGCTCGAGAATGCCGAGGTAACGTTTTTTTTGCAACTTTGTGACCTTCCGACTGCCTTACGTCACGCTCAAATCGTCAGATTATTGAAATGCACACTTTTCAGCATGTAATTATCCCATCATATCTTAATCTGACGCTCGAGTATTTCCAACTATCGATTTTTTTTGCTATTCTGATTGGCTGCCCTACACGCGCGGCCTTATATAGAGGACTTAGATATGGTGGAGGTACTCAACAGGGTGCAAGGTATCCCCCATATGTTAATCTGCTGCGCTTGAGTAACTCCCAAAATCCCCTCTTGGGCTTTTCTGCTATCGCTACTTTAATGTAAAATTTAGATAAAAACTAATTATGAGGGAGAATAACACATGTTCATACTTATTTAGTTAGGTACAACAGTAGCTTCTTGATTATTAGATTTAAAGGGAGATACGATGTTTCTGTGGTTGAAGAAAAAAAGAAAAAATGCAAAACGATTCTTATCTACCTCGATAGCCAAGTCTCAAATGTGTATCAAAGCATGAAAGAATATTGGGCAGTGAAGAAGTAAATACCTTAGTAAGAAAAGGATTTGCAGCAATTTTTGCAGGTCCATAATCTGCCTTTGAAATATATTAACATTATGATGCATGGCTACTCTGCAATGTATTCTCTGCTGGTTGAACACATTAATGAATGAATGAATGAACCAGCGGCATCTCAAATACGAAGGATCTGGGTATTTTGACTGATGCATTTGATATTAATATTCTATAGATATGGAGAGAATATTTCTAATCAAAACTCAGCGCGCACTGTAAATGTTTCCAACCTTCATTATCCGAATTGAGAGTACAAGGCGAAGATATACTCAGTTGTTATCGAAACCGCAGTTAGTATAATTAAAAGTTAAGGCCTTTCAACCATTTCTTTGATAGATGGAATTACATGAAGGTAGCTACCATGTTAGAACCGTCCTGTATCTGCAAGTTTTAACTGTACATCAAAACATGTTTTTTGTTTGTTTTGAAGAAGGGAATCAGTCACAAAGTCGCTGCATCATTCTATTCTATTTTTCTCATACAAATCAGTCATTCAAAACGTTTTTCTTAGTACTATTTTCAATCATAGAATCATTAATTGTTCTTTCTATGTCACTGCAGCCTGACTAAAAGATTCACTTTTAACTTTGGTCCCCTGAAATGCGATATATATTTTATTTGATTTCAGTTCAGGACTTTAGGTTCCGAAACCGTGATTTGTTGCCACGAATAATCTTGATATATCGTTTCATTGAACGGGATCCCATTTTGTTACGGTGCAACTGTCGTATCTATGTCACATGAATCAGTTTAGTGTGAAATGTTAGAAGAGCCTACGTTTTTAAATTGGATGGAGATATATTTGACACAAACATAATGTTTTCACTTGCCTATTTATGGATTTACAGAACGCGATGTGCGTTACTGGTACTAAAATTTTATTGTGCACAATATGACATCATAAACGCTGTTAATGCATTAATAATTAGAATATGATAATATCAAATTTAAAAATCCTATACTGTATATTTATGGAACATAGACCTGTATTGTCATTCATTTTAATGTATGGATACTAATTGTGTATGTGAAACGCATGTATTATGTCAATATTATTTATAAACAACGATTTAAATTGTCTAGATATTTGATACATACTTTATGCAAATGTAATTATTATAAACCTCAATATGTTCGAGTGTAGAAAATTTGTACACAACATGAATATTTGTGTTTTCTTCTGTAAAGCCTCTCTTATAAGAGGTAAATCCAAAAAACGAAACTAGATATAGTAATTTTAAGGAACAGTTCCGCTTTACTAAATAAGCTAAAAAAGAAACGAAAGTAATATTTTTTCTTAATAACTAAGTATTCCTAAAGGTTCCACGGTATGCAGATTTTCACTGAATGTACTTGGTCATCGTCACGACAAAAGTTAGGAGCATCCTTAGCAGCAGAATAAAAATCAGTAGAATTTAGTGTATCAAAAGTTCGAGGTTATTTGAATGAAAGATAGCCAAGAGGATTGAATTATATTGGACATCTTCATAATTGCGTAAGTTAAAATAACAGGTTTTTATTTATATTTCTAATGATGTTCCTAGCATTGCCATAGATTATTAAGTCCATTCTACCAAAAAAGTTCAAGAGACAGAAAATTATGGCTACAAACTAAATTTGCACTGAACTACACTGTAGCTACCAAGTTTAAAGTCTATATCTTTAATTGTTCTTAAAATTAAAGTGTGTTTCGTTTCCCTTATAGAAATCGTTTTAGGAAAAAAACATTGTTTTTATTACTTTGTTGTCAATATTTATCGCTAAGTCCCCACACCTTGCAATTGTAAATTGTAAATTGTAAGTTGTAAGTTGTCAGTTAAGTTGTAAGTTAAGTTGTAAGTTAAGTTGTAAATTGTAAGTTGTAAATTGTAAATTGTAAATTGTAAATTATAAATTGCAAATTGTAAAGTGTAAAGTGTAAATTGTAAATGTAAAATGTAAATGTAAATTGTAAATTGTATATTGTAAATTATAAATTGTAAATTGTAAATTGTAAATTGTAAACTGCAAGCTGTAAATAGATGGAGGGGATACATACAATTAATTTTTCCCATTAACCATAGGTCTATTGAAGGTCTTCACGATCTTCTTCAGCTAACTTTAGCTTTCTAAGTAGACTCTATAGTTTTAACAGTGCTTTTTTTCACGTAGCTTCCGATTTTTTGCTTCGATTAGTAGATAGCGCACAATTACTATTCGCAAAAAACATTGGTTGCAGTCCTATTGCTATTTTCGACTTTGATCAATACGCCCATTGTCAAACAGTGTTATGGTCCTTATAAGAACTTCTTGCCTCTATCTAGTAGCTCTTTGTTATCATTTTTGCAGTGGCGGCTGGTGAAAATTGAAGTGGTCATATTTTTATAGAGAAACATGGGACGCATACCGTTTTCAGATGATTTCTAGGCCTTCAAACAGAGCTTTCGTGATTAAAAAATTTCAAACGAATTTAAAATAGGTTTTGCTGACACTGGGAACTCGAAAATGGTTCCACATATATGTATAACATGTTTTTTCATAATCGTTTAATATGTACAATCTGGCATTCTTTTATCATAAAATTTTACTTAAAGTTAGAGCATTATGTAATTTGAAATGGGATGTTAGTATTAAATCTCAAGGTGGGAAATCCCTGTTTATTGCTTCGCAAAAATCGTTCGACATTCTTCCCCACAAAAGTTATCTATATGACCCTAAAATACAGTATGAGTATATTTTTCATTACCAAAATATGGCCCCTTCAATTATCACCATTGTCACTGTAATTTGGGTATTTTCTATCGCCTATTTCTACATAAGTATCACATTTAGTAATGCCACAGAAGGATTCAGGTTCGAGTATCCAAACAATACATACCAGTTTATAGTCCTTACCATATCAGTTGAAACCCCATCAAAACATTTAACTCATAAACTCTACGGAATCCATAGGCGTCCAGAAAAATTTTGCCCTGTCTTGTCTAGATATATGTACTGTATTTTAAGCTATATTCCTATTTAGTTGACGATATTCTCGAATTTTTTATAAATAATCTTCCCGAAGAGCAACTATACGTCGTGGTTCCATAATTACCATACCATTGTCCAGTTTTTTATGTTTAAAACCGCCTTGAAATAAAACATGTCGTAAAGTATCTAAAGATTTATAATTATAATCAGGATAATCGCTTAATTTATCTCGAATCATGTTTATAGTAGGAACATTATTTTCTTTATACATATTATAAATTGTGCGCCGTATTACATCTCTGGTAAAATCGTCAATATTCTTTAATTTTGTATTTTTCCGTTTCCTCTTTGTACCGTGATTAATAACGTCTCCTTCTTTAATTACGCGATAAATTGTCGTTATTGATATCTTAGTTAATTCGCTAATCCGTTCCCTAATTTCTTTATCACTATTTTCTCTTTTCAAACATTCATATATATTTAAAATAATACGTTAACTTTGTTCGTGTAAATTTTTGTTTTTAAACTCTGAGTTTGTTTCGACGCTTTCGACAAAAACCGGCTCGACTATTTGGGGATTTTCCCGGGTTATTTCGTTATCTTCCGTTTCAAAGGGTCTCCAGAAAGCCATGCTAAATTACTAGATAATTACATATAATATTTATTTTAATAACTATTACCCTTTACTGGTTACGATATGAACAAATATTAATATTAACTAATAATTAATAATACGTATTATACCAACAAACAACAACACCAAGCACTGGAAAAATCAAGTGAACAGCGTTCGACACTAAACTAATTATAGAATACCATACAAAAAATTATTTACGACAAAGTGGACCTATACAGGTTTGCATTGACGACCAGCGTGCCGCCGTCGATTCTACATCAGGAAGACTGGTCTACCAATACCGGACTCGCCCAATGGCTATTCGAGTATAAATTACGAGACAGATAGTGGCTAAAGCACAGGAAGAAATTTCAAGAGAAGTGTAGATGGTCCTGTGCTTTAAGATTCACAGGTTCCAATTGATATCGTAACAAGTTTACCAGTCTAGATTTTGTTAAACCTTGTACATTAGAATAGACCTGTGATATTTGCAGATATTAAAATATTTTGCAGATATTAAGTTTTTTTCTCATTTTCTACATTTTGTCAGGCGATACAGGAAGTTAATGAGTTCTTGTACAATTTATACAGGGTGTTGAAGTTTGCCGGGCTTAATTTTAACAGACTATTGAATACATTAAAATAAACAGAAATACGCTATATGACATTGATCTTAAACTTAACCATTTCCGAGAAAAAAATTATCAAAATCTCCAACTTGGTGTATAAAAGTTCGATTAATTAAGGAATATTGACATAACTGCGTGCATAGAATATCGTAAAATACAATGTTTATCACTTTTTTTAACTCCTTTATGTTTAATTCTAAAAAATAATATTAGCATTGTAATAAAATTAAAATTCGATAAAATTCATATCGAGCAATGCGACAACGGCGCGGCGGATAACACGAGGTACTAAGCTGTTAAACAATACGCAATTCAGTTGGTATCTGGAATTGGACCGTGTTTGAGTGTTTTTTGCGTACCACTATTTCCTTTTGATGAGGTGTTTTCCAGCGAGTGCACGAAAATTGGATTCGAAGGTGTTGTGCGTGTATCGAAAATGGTGGTGGACATTTTGAGCATATGTTGTAGTTTGTTTGGTACTTGTGGGTTTAAAAATTACTGAATTTTGCTTTTCGGTAAGTACCTAAATTATTTTTATTACGTATGATTATTTGGACGACGTGAAATTTTAGGTACTTTAATTACATATTTTTCAAATTCATAATTTGATTAAAAGTTAAGTTCCTGTTTTAATAGATTCATAATTACTAAAATTCGAGCTAAAATTTAAGTACAACTCCATCTTCGTACTACAAAATCGATACATTTTATTTTATTTATTTAAAAACTGGAAAACGAAATTTTCTAAATGTTTCACAATAATAGTTGTTTACATTTTTTCCGTAGAACAAGTCTGCTGCGTGTACACGTGGTATGCATCAGATGTGTAGCGTTAGATGAAGCGCTGTTGTCACGTTGTGATATTAATACCTTATTTTGAAAACTATTAATCTTACGCCCCTATAATGTACAACTTTTTTGTTCATTTATGATTACTCTATCTCACGCTGAAGTAATGGCAGTGAAACTTCTTTAATCTTTAATAATAATTTACTTACTTTAATCTTTTCCGCATTTAGTAATTATAACTACCGAGGTAAAAAAGATGTCGAAGAAGGGGAGCACTTTTGTTGAAACTGCAAACACTGACTTGGCGAAAGATATCAAGTTAAACCACTAACTCTATTGACATTGCGTGATAAATGGACCCGTTGTACAGGGATGTCGATCAGGATAACATTAAATTAATGGGCAAATATAAAGGAACTTATATTCCATCCCGCATAAGGGAACGGTCAATTCGGGGTGAACTTTTTAAAGGGAATGACTTTCTAAAATAACTAATAATAGCAGAGAATAATATCGACCACCTCTGGCTTACCGAAAACCAGACTGAATTTCAAAATTGAAATAAGAGTCTCAGTAGACATTTTTGCATCTTTCTATTTGAAAAATTATAAATGGAACCACACCTCTATAATAGAAAACAAGTTAGATGTATAAAAAGTTAAATACACAGGGTGTTCCAATTAAAAGTTCCCACATGGAAAATATCGGAATAAAAAAACAAAAAAAAACTGTACAGACGTAATAACATTTCTTCCATTTTGGGTTTTTTACCACATTGTAAATTAAAAATAAGTTGAATTGCCTTAAATAAATATCTTTACACAATTTAATAAATATTTAACTAGATGTACAGTAGTAAGTTCGGGGTTTTTCAGATGCCGAGATATAAGGTTTTCATTTTTTGGCCAATGAAGACTGAACCCCATGCCAATGGACTTCCTTCTATGGTGATTGGTGATACTTAAAGAGCTTGGTATACGATCAACCATTGCTACGTGTTGCGGGCATACTTGCGTTCACTCCATAGTAGCCGTTATTGTTGGAGACTATTTCATTCAAGTTATTTCAAGTATCTTAGAAACAGATGTTAATAAACAAGAACTAAAAATACGTTTTCCACAATGATGTAATTAATCAATTCCACACGAAGGCTGTGAAATTAGTGACCCCGACTAAGGAAAAATTTTGAACCAGAGAAAGAAGGCCGCAATAAGGAGCTGCGGACATCAAATGTCCGATGGGAGGAATTATCATCATTAAAATTACCTACATTTTGGATTAGTAACCCATAAATTTGGTTTTATCAAGTTGAAACAAGATTAAATCAGATAGGGTTAAATATCATTGCTACATTACCTTTAGAAGTTTTGTCAAATAGCATTGATATTATTGAAAACCCTCCAAATAATAATTTATATAGAAATTTAAAGGAGAAAATCATTAACGGGCTAACGAGCAGCCTCTAGATGTGCTATTATCAGGTTCAGAAATAGGAGATAGAAAACCCTTTGATTTTTTTAGAGATATGTCAACAACAGTGGGAGTAGTCAGTCAAGAATGACTATTAAAATTGTGGAAAAGACGATTACCAAAAACTATTTCAGTAGCTATGACAGTATCAGGAAAAGTCAAGGGCAAATAATACATTAACTTTAGAAGTTTTAAAGGGTATAAACGAGCTCACAAGTAAATTTAAAGAGTCATTTGACTCTTTTACACATAAAAATCTAGAATTGGAATCAAAGATTAATGTATTACAAACTCAAATAATGAAAAATACGCAACAATGTCACAAACATAATTCGTGAGCAACATTATGTATCATTTTTAGAACATATTAAAATCCGAAAAAATTTTGCACTACTTTGGAACTAAAATGGCTAAAATTATTGATATTTCCACTTGCTATCCAAACGTTAATTTTGTTAACTATTCGTGTTTATTCGTGTTTGTTATTTATGAACACAAATTACAATTGTTTCAGTTATTAAACTTATTTCGGGAGTAAATCAGAAATAAATTTCAGATAACTTGTACCTATTATTGACAAAATTAAGTAAGTGCATTTGAGGCAAGTAATGTTTTTGGTACAAAAAAAATTGTAAAACAAGACCGAAAATCGAGAAAACTCCATTTTGTGTGTTATATTCTGTTTTTTTTATACGCGTTATTTAATTAAGATAATTAGATATTTCAATGATTCATTTTATCTAGTTAAAGTGACGTATAAAATAACATTTAAAATATATTTATGTGACATTTAGCTTTTGCCTACCAGATAAGTTGTGATACATTCAAACATTGTAATGATAAAATAAATCTTTTATATACCTGTAATTAAAAAGTTGCTTTAGTGAAACGAAAATAATTGAATACCAAAGCTATAAGTATAAGATAATTGCCCCTTTATGGTTTAGTAGACCATGTAGGGAAATTTGCAGTCAAAAATATACTTTTATATTATTCCTATGACCACTTTCAAGAACTATGGTGGTTGCAAAAGTATCAGAGTTACTGAGGACATATAAATAGAAAACAGTCTACTTTAGGGGCAATGTTGGTACAAAATGAGAAGGTTCTTGTGATGGAACTACAACATTCGAATGTTTCGACATGATGTAACATCTCTCTGTTCAATACACGTCGTACAAAATTCAGTGATAAATGAAGATTACTTGCTATACGCCGAACACTAATTGAAGAGTTGTCAGTGACAGCATCTATTATATCTTCTTCATTTTGTACATTCACTTCAGTAGGACGAATGGAGCAGGGTTACCTCCTCGAACACTACGAAATGATGCACTAAAGACTGTGTGGGCGGGTTGATGTCTATTTGAGTATCTTCGTCGGTATTCTCGGACTGCTTGTCTGGCGTTGTCATTGGAATACCCATATACAAAGACAATATTTGCATAGTCTTCAGTTGTAAATAAATGCATTTTTTATTTAGCTCTTTAACGCTAAGTGTCAAATGAATAAACAAATAATAATTAATGTTATAGCAAGCATCATTTTTATTTATCAAGCTACTTTGATTGAAATAGGAAATTATGTTTTTTAAAATGCTTGTAACATCTAAACAAAAACGAATCGGATTTATGTTCATATTTGAAAAAATGCTTGAAATTAACCCAGATACCATCTTTCAAAGTTTGCCATAGAGCTTGTAGAAACTTGCAGAGCTGTATATATGAATAATTTCAAAGTAAATTATATTTTATTTATTTTTTATACTTTTAGAAAGTTTAATGAAAATCGAAAAACGACTGAACACTTCAAAAACCAGTAAATTTTAATTAAAACAAATATTTTCTCTTCCTACCCAATTCGTTTATGAATATAACCATTACCATAAAATCGTTAGGCTTGACATGCACAAATAAATGGTAATTTCAGATATTCCGCATTTCGTTTTAATTTGCATGAAAAATGTTATTCGGAAAAGATAAATCATAGAGAATGACCTTTATATTTACGCGTTACTATCTACGTGATGCAAATATACAAAATAGAAACGAAAAGAAGAGAAGGTTGAGAACTTAGCTTTGAAATCCTTATGAATATTCTTTATCTAAACATTGGTATCTCAATACTAATTTGTAGTTTGTTTTAATATTACTTTAAATATGAATATGTTTATTTAATTGAGAAATCTATTTAAAAATTTGGAAATATGTACTCAATTCAGGTTTTATTTTTGAAAGATAGAACTTAAAATTCATGACATTTGAATATCTGTACTTTCAGTTATCAAAGCTATTTTTTTTCGTTGTCTTTGACGAAAATTTGTTAGTAATTTTGTTATATAAAATCCGACTTAACTGGAATATGCACCTCCTCAATTGATTAGACTTTAAAATCTCAGGTGTGATTATAATATTGTTCACAATTTTTGTGTAAAGTTTTCATACCGAATACCATAAGTACTTAATTAAATTATTACGGGATTTATTAATTACGAATATTTTAAGGAAATTACCCCTTGCCATCGACTCGGAATAATTTTATTTATTCAAAATCCGAAAATAATTTAAATTTATATGTATGTATACACAGGCTATAGGGTGATGATAGAGAAAAGAATTAATATAAATGTTTTTTTCAGGCTTAGTTTGATGATACAAACAAATCCTGGGTAACTTAGTTTAATTAATTTTTGATACATTTATAGGGTTTTTATATTTTTATTGGACTTTATTCTGTAGGTTGTGATAAGAGCTACAAAAAAGTATTTAAACAAATATTATACAACTATTTCTGTGGAATAGCCAATTTTTTCTTAATTTCATATTTTCGGAGAAATACCACCGAAATCTGTAATTTGTAACAGATCAGGTTCTATAATTTATAGCGCTGATTTTCTTTTTATTATTACCTTTCTAAGAATAATATAATGTAGTCCATACACATACTTTTTTTTTTGCAGTGGAAACCTTATAAATGTTTAAAATTTATCGTTTAACGGGAAGAATTCTTGCTAAAGGTACAACTAACTGATAATTTTGGAAATTTTCTTTGTGCTAACTTTTTCTAATTGTTGTTTACTACTGTTAGTAGTAGTACATTTTTATAAATCTTCCATAACCTAGTCTAAGACTATTAATAATAATGTTAAATTAACAAGATATTTGACAAACAACTAAAATTTCCAATCTACCCTATAAAGTGTTTAAAGGTCATGTGTTTTCCACGATAATACGTAAAAAAAGATTACTTCGTGTTATAAAGAAAAAAATAATAATTTTTGCTATTTCTTATAATGACTAATTGTTTATATTACTATTTAGCCCGTAATAATCTTAAATGTCACAGTTGTGGTCATCTATGCATTTTTATATATTTTTTCAATATTTTTGTATATTTATATAATTTCTGTAAGTTCTAAGCTATGAAAATAATGTCTTGAGCTAACGTTTTAGAAACTATTATTTCCATCTTATACTTTTCTAGTTTCTTATCAAACTGTTTATAGTGAAACTGAATACTTCACTGGGCAAAATACTCGCGTGACTTTTACTACTTCCGACCTGAATCAGGATAATATCAGTGAACCAATAGAAATAGTTCATAATTCCAGGACAGCTGATATGAAATGCCGTTTACAATTCCATTTGCAAACTCACTGTAATCACTATTACTTTTTATGAATATGAATATCTATATACGGCGTCTGGAAATTAATGTGTAATATTTTACCAGCACAAACTACGATAGAAATAAGAGAGACGCTTCTTTGAACGTAGTCAGAAAGATGCCCATTTAGAGCTATAGCTGAAAGTTGTTTTTTCTTCGAAATAGTTGCAAATAAAAAAATAAAATTGTAGTGCATTTCTAATGGGTGAAAATTAATTTATAACTCTTAATAGTGGAGTGTGCAGTATGGTTAGGGATAAATATTGATCTAAAATAGAAATTTTGCGTTGGAAAGGTATTCTAGTATAATGTCGATAGGTTGCATTGTTTTGAGTATTTTATTTGTACTTATTTATTATATTTCTGATTTGAAAATTATGTTACATGTGAGGAAGAAGACAGGTGAATTAGAATTTACAAATACAATGATACAGTATTTAACAAGAATACATAAAAACCGATCCTCAACATTTTAGTGAGACAGGTCGACAAAAAAGATTCTATTTGTGATTGGGTTATGCAAAATATAATTTAGATGTGTTGATAAAATACTGCCTGTTTTATTTTATTGTATTTTATTTTACGAATATATGCAAATAATGGCCGATGCGCCGGTGTTAAAGAACACAATGGAACTTTGAAAGAAATTAACCTCAAAAAAAATTAACCATGTATGTTATCATTTTGACTCAACAGCTTTGGAAACTGAAAACTTACTTCGATAAAACGATACCACATTGTAACCAAAAAGTAACGCAGTCGTATGTATTACTCATGTCTTTGTTTCAAAGTGGGTCAGACTGACATTCACAAAAGCTTAAAGCTACTTACTTGCATCGTTCCCTAGAAACTACATAGCCCTCAATTTTTATTTTACCGTTGCAGTAAAAGCTTCCTGATATAAAGCATGTAGATGCTTTAGATGGAAGTAAACTTGAACACGTGAAACGATTTTACGATCTATAAAAATATACAATGGCCTAAATAAGTTGTGAATCGGTTGGTTCTACTAGAAATTAGTTAAAGTAAGTAAATTTAATTGTCATGAAATATTGTATCAAGAACATAATGCATAGCAATAGAAGTAGGAAATACTAGTAATTGGGCAGATTCATTAAATATACGGTAAAAGTAATTTTATTAATTAGCCAAATAATGGGACTAATAATAAAGTTCACTCAATACACTCAAATTGAATTTTTTCGATTCCTCCTTCAGACAACCTATGCATACAAGTTTGCAATAGTTTGCAATAAAAAATACCACGTTTTTACTGTAAATAATCAAAATTAGTCTTAAAACAAATATTATTTCTCAAATTTTCAGTTAGGTACTGAAAAATTACTTGTCAAGAAACTATTATTATCGAAATACAAGAACACGTGTCCTTTTTGGGATACTAGGTCAATCTGCTTTCAAATTAATGTATTTTGTTTTAAAAATACCATTTATTTTGTTAAAGATAATTTTTATAAAAACGTTTTACTATGTTTACATTTAACAAACATTTACATTTCTACAGATAACAAACAATTTCCTAGTTATTCGAAATTTGCAAAATGAATAAGCTCTTTTGGCTACGAATTTCGAGTACCAATTTACATAAAACGTGGTATTTTTTATTGTAAACATTGCAATTGTATGCACACATTCTCATTAGGTAGGAGACATCGAAAAAAAGTTAATTTCATCGATTACAGTACCATTTATCCTGAATCGAAAAAAATGTTTCAGACAAATCCTACGTACTTTTAGCCGTAGAATACGAATCTGCAATAAAAAATAGGAGGTCTCGTTTAAGATTTCAAAATATATATGGCATAGATAAAGTTTTTCTGAAAGAACACTTTAGGGGGGCACAAAAACGGTAGGTACTCTTCGATTTCGATAATCTGCACCGTATCTAGAAAATTGGCAATATTTTTATGCAATATCTATAATGATTTCTTGATCCTGAAAATCAATCGTATTACTTTATAAATTTATTGATACATTATTTCAATTAAATAGAAAAAATGGTAGGCAAATTGGTGATAAAATTCTTTAATATCATATCTAACGACTATTAAATCTTGGGAAGTAGTGAAAAAATAATACCTCATATTTTGGAAAAAATCACTTTGAACACAAAAATTATTGTTAGTCTTTCTTATCCTTATTTGGTACAGTATATATTTTAAAAATTTGGAAACAATCCAAGGCATTTTCAATATTCAGAACTTGAATCATAGAAATGTACGTATTTTTCTCAAAAACGATGCAGGTTATCTATATTGAATAATAGTACCTTTTTACAGCCTTTTGAACTTCTTTTTCAGAAAAATATATTAATTTATCCAGATCTATTTTTAGATAAAAGAAAACCTAAATTGCATGCTGTATCCCTACATTAAGTATTAGAACAAAACTGTCTTTTCATGATTGAAATCTATAATCTAAAGTCCTTTACTGTATTTCTCAATAAATTATCAATAAATATAATGTTAACTACAACTTAAACAACAGACACGTTACTATTTAAATTTTTTATAATGATATTTTCAACTTCGGATTTTGTAGGTAATAAATATTCTTCAAGTTTCATCCAGAAATTGTTACATTACTTCGATAGAATAAACCTGACCTTAAAAATCGCTAGAACTATAAATTTTTATGGTCGTTTTGTCCTTTGTTCAGTGTAGCTATGTTTGCGTGCAGAGCGTTAAGTTAGATTTAGGAATAAAACAAAAATACTATCTACCCATCTACCCATAAATATTAGAAAGTATCTCGGAAGAATTTTGGGGAATTTCCCAACGATTTTAATATAAATAGATCGATAAATAATGCGGCATGCAGAAAGAAATATTGGTCAGAGGAAGGGAAATAGTAAATGAAATTAGAAACATTTTAAAAGTTTGTTATATATATATATATATGTAGGGATAACAAAAAAATATATATAAATATATATTATATATTACTAATTGGTTTATGAGATACAGTTTCAGTATACAGCATGATTCAGACAATATCATTAATGTTAACCACTTTTTCACTCAGCGGTGAGCAGCGGCCCGAAAAGAAGTTTAATTAATGATATGAAAATATTTTAATCAGGGTAAATATGCATTTTAAAATTTTTTTAATCGCGTATTCTTATTCTACTAATATCTTCTCTAAAAATTTATGACATGACTGAATCACCATGTATGATACGCCACTAAAAATATGTTATTTGTCGCAAAAATAAAGTTTCCTGCTTATTTTTATACGTTTAATAGTTCATAAAATATTCGGCAGTATACAGGGTGTTATTTAAGTAAGTGGCCAAACTTGAAGGAGTGATTCTTTGAGTGATTCTAAGACGAAATGTTTATATAAACTTAGGAAATTTGGCAGTGTTATTAGTAGAAAGGGGCTAATTTAGCCCTAACTAGATTAAAATTATTAAGTCCAGTGGTGTCCCGCGGGGGGGCGCTTTAACCAATATTTTTCACAAAAAAATGTGCGTCACTGACATTTTTAAAACTTTTATAATTTTTTTCGCATTAAGCAATTAAAAATACAACTTTTTTGTCCTTTGAATTTTTTTCGTAGCTTGCTTCCTTTTTGGAGAAAAAAATAAATAAAAATCACTTTATTGCATGTCCCTGGCACAACACAGTAAAAATTAAAACCACCAAACTATCAAAAAGTGGGGTATACCAGTTATTTTTTTCCATATCAATAGGCTTACAAATTGTTATAAAAATTAATGCTAGCTAAAAAAATGTTTGTGTTTAATTAATTATTAAAAAATGTATTTTTTTTGTTCATGGGTATGCATTAAAATGATTTTTATTTTCTTTTCTCCAAAAAGGAAGCAAGATATGAAAAAAGATCAATAGATAAAAAAGTTCTATATATTAGTTGCTTTATGCAAAAAAAATTATAAAAGTTTTAAAAATGTCAGTGGGGCACATTCTTTTTTGTCAAAAATATTTTTTAAGGTGGACCCTGGGACGCCATTGGACTTAATAATTTTAATCTACTTAGGGCTAAATTAGTCCCTTTCTACCATAAATAACACTGCAAAATTTCAACAAAATCAGCTAAAGGATTATTAAGATTTTTACGAAAAAAACGATTTTTTAGCAGTAGCATCGCTAGACAATATTTGTTGAACATAAGCTGTCGATCTACAGTCGCAGGAGTTATCTTACTGCTGAATTGCAGCAATGTGATAGAGCAGCAGGAATCGGGCTGAGATCAATACACTCCTGACCCAGTATTCAACAGACAACACAACCTCTCTTCGTCGGGAGCGGCCATTATATGCCACTTATTGTTATGTTACTCTTATTCAGGACCTCCGTATATGAATGACTCGTGTATCTGATGTACCTATTTATTTATAGTTAACATCATTCACAAATTTTCAACGTATGCCTACTATATCACTTAATACATGCATCGAGTTAAATATGTCGAAGTTTTGTCTCAATAAATATCTATTCGTCAGCTGTTGAAACCGTAATATTTTAATAACGTTAAATATGTGGCATGCAAAAGCTTTTTTGAGAAATATTTTATGTGAACATATTAATTCTTTTTTTAAATTAATTTAGTTACCTTGTACGTTTATTCTATTTTTTAATTATTCTTAGAAAGAAATAATATTTTTTAAAGTAAATTATGGTTTCGTTCTTTAGAAGATTTTTTCAGCCTTGAATATATTTAAAAATAAATCGAAATGTCGACTGATATAAAAATTCGTTTTTCGTGACCCCACATATGATGCAGTGTAGATTTATTTTTATTCTTGGAGTTTATAATATGTATTATTATTAATAATATATATCCTGCGCACTTCAGTATTAAAGAAAACTATTTTATTAACAAATTGAAAATTGTAAATTGCTACAAGATTTATTATCGTGAATGAGATAAGTGAAAATACATTAATTAGGAAAAAATTTTTTGTAAGAATTTATGAACAAAAAAGAACCGCAAAGGAAAAAATATATTTCGTAATTTTATCCGTAGGTATATAAGTTGTATCACGTATTGTTCAGTATTTATTTTCCTGTTTACCTATGTTACATATCCCTGAAAATAACGTTAAAGGGGTTTCGGCAACTTCACTCTGAAATCAGATGCTGTTGTATCAAGTGTTGGATTACTATTTCCGAATGGAATAGGGCAAGTAGTCTACTAGCGTCAAAAGTTTGATAAGGCAATAATTGGAAGTATATATATTGTAAATTTTGTATCAATTGTCTTTAAAGTTTTTAATATTCCTTTTATGGTCTTCCCTTCAATCAGTATCTAAATTTTGTAGTTAGACAGAACAGTTTTTTCGTTTATTCAGCGATTTTACCTGCTGACCTCTTAAAAAAAATTGACCTCCATAAATCCATCTAAACTGCTTATCCGTTGACAGAATCCGATTTGCATATTTAAGATAAATGCAAATTGTGTACAGAACACATAAACTCCGTGGAAAATAGACTATCTGACTAGTTGTAGCAAAAGCCACCAGCAGCAGTCAAAATTATTACCAAACAGCTACTGTGTATATGCAAAACAGGCCTGATATAATTTAACTTTATGGTTTTGGTTCAAAAACGCAGAAATTTTCACTCAGATCAATACGAATAACAGTTGTATTTAATACAGATAAGTGTTTTTGTCTTACCAATGTTTAGGGTAGAAGAAGGTCAGAATGTGTGACCAAAATGTTATCAACTCGCTTACTATTTGAAAGTGATTTAACTTGAATCTGTGTACTATTCGAACGATAAGATTGATAAACCTAATAGTGGATTAATATTATCAGTTACGCAGATGACCTTACCATGCTGCTTAGTGAAAAGTTCGAAGGGGTCCTCTGCCAAAGAATGCAGATGGCCCTAAGAATTACTGAAAAGTGGTGCGAGGACCATGCTTTGTCTGTCAACCCCAGGAAAAAGGAGATTGTCCTCTTTATGGGGAAGAGAAAATTGGGGCCAATATCCGACTTTTCTAAACACCAAGCTAAGCTTTGCAACGGTTGTGAAGTATTTTGGAGACATTCGATACAAAGCTAACCAACGGAATCTTCATTTGGAGAGAAGAAGAGAAAAGGCGTACATATCCTATGAGCAGTGCCGCGGACCGTTGATAAAACCTGGGGGATGAAACCAAAGGATATACTCTGCCATAGTGAGACCAATGTTGGCTTACGGAGCCGTTGTCTGGTGGCCAAAAACCATGCCATGTGCTATTTTCTGTAACAATGTAACTTAAAATTTTGCGTAAAACGGGAGAAAACTTTCACAGAGACGTTACAACTTTTGAAACGCTTACGGAGATGAGGCTCTGGATCGTAGGCAAATTATGAATGATACGAATGATTTTCATGATTTAAAAGTGATTGTCAGTCAACTGAAGATGATCCTTGACCAGGCAGGCCTTCGAGTTCAACTGACGACTCCCACATTCAGAACGTCAAAGAGCTGGTGCGTGCAAATCGCCGATTGACTGTCAGAGAAATTGCAGTAGAGGTTAGCATCTCAATTGGGCCATGCCATGAAAAATTGAGCATACATACAGTTGCAGTAGAATTTGTGCCTCGTTTGATGACCAAAAAACAGAAAGAAAATCTTGTGAATTTTTGTCTCCAACTCCTTGAACAATCCAATGACGATGAAACATTCATTCAAAGGATCACAAAAACGAAAGCTGGGTTTTCACGTTCCAAGAAAGTCAGTCTCGATCCAATATCAAAGTGACATTTCGACTTTAATATAATTGTGCATTTTAAATTTTTGTCTCAAGGTGAAACTGAACCGTGTACAAGTAACGAGCGTTCAAATAAAAACGTGGTCGAAGTTGGCTCTGACACATTGGACGTAGGGAGTAGCTTATAGCGACCAACTTAACCTCATTTCTCAACGAGCTGTATAGCAGCTGTCAGTTTCAATAACGTTAATGACTATTTAACTTTATTTTAAAGAATAATCGTGATAACAATAACAAACAATTAAAGGAGCTGCGGAAAGTGTCCCCCTCCTTGTTATAACAATAAATTAAAGCAGCTGCTGAAAGTGTCCCCCTCCTTGTTCCAAGCACTTTTCACACCTGTCCCTCAAAGAATTAAAGACATTTTCTAAGATGCTCGGGGTATTGTTAATTTCACGAATCTTGTCTATAAGTCGAGCCTGCAGATGGTTTAAATCAGGAACAGGCAGTTCAAAAATAGTGTTTTTAAGGTAAGGCCACAAAAAGAAATCACACGGCGTAATATCACATGACCTCGGTGGAAATTCATGTTCAGCATTGAGACTTATTAGTCGATTTTGGAAAACTTCCCTCAACATATTCATCGCCTCGCCTGCCGTATGTGCCCTTGCGCCATCTTGTTGAAAGTAAAAGTTTGTAATTTCGTTTTCTTCCAGCTGGTTAACAAAAGGAGCGATAATTTCTTCTCTATACCTTTGCGCAGTAAGAGTACCATTAAAAAAAATAGGTCCATAAATCCTCCTTCGATTGAGAGCACACCAAACTCCAATTTTTTGAGCGTGTAGAGGGCCCTCGACAAAAAAGTTATCTGGTTTTTCAGAAGACCACATTCTCATATTCTGTGAGTTTACGTAACCACTTAAATGAAACCAGGCTTCATCAGAAAAAAGGTGATATTATGAAGTTCACCGTAGTTGCTTAAAAACCATTCACAAAATACAGCCCGTCGCAGAAAATCAACTTCATGAAGTTCTTGCTGACAAGTTAAACGATAGGAGAACAAATGCAAATCTTTTTTTAACACTGTGTGGCAGGTACCGACTGATACTCCCACCATTTGTGATAAAACTCGTACAGAAGTTCTTGGCGCATTTTCCATTATTTGTTGGGACATTTTCTTTTAATTATTCAGTCCGCTTTTTAGGTCGGCTGCTTCCTTCTTTTCTTGTTACACTGCCCATTTCACGAAAAACATTAACACAACGCTGAACTGCACTTTGAAAAATTTTGTACTCAACAACGCCGGGAAATTGATTTTGAAATTCTATGAAACATTCCTCAATAGAATACTTCCATATTCCAACAATCTTGCGTCCATTTCTAAAGTAGGACTCTATGATAAACACTTTTTGTTCTTGAGAAAACACCATTTTAAACGCTTTTTAAAACGAAAATATTCAAATTGATAGCGGCGATATAGCGCTTTGACAGATGACGTTTAAGTTCATTTGCTATACGCTACGCCCTACGTCCAAATTTTCAGAACCAACTTGACCACGTTTTTATTTGAAAGCTCGTTACTATCAAAACGTTTTACAACGGTTATGTGAAAAGATCCGCAAAAAGAAACCAGAATTGTGGTGAGTCAACTCATGGTTCTTGCACCATGACAATGCGTCCGCACACTCTGCTATGTCAATTCGTCAGATTTGCGCCAAAAATCAGATTACTGTCCTCCCTCACCCTTCTTACTCTCTTACTCGCTAGACCTGGATTAAAATCAGTGCTGAAAGGCCGCCTACTCCAGACTTTAAACGATACAACTAATAATGTATAAAATTAATAATAAAGTTTAAAAAATAATAATTTCGGTTATTTTCTGAACAGACCTCGTACTTGTTATTAGGAGCAGTGATTTTTCAGAAATGTTACCATACATCGTTATATCTTATATCTTCCAACTTCGAATAAAATATGGCTACAAGTTGAAACAGGACACAGGATATGTCATTTCAAGCGAAAAGCTTTCTGTGAATATAGGTTGTACTATTAAAACAAAAAGAAAAGTTGCTAAAGCTATTTAAATGTGGCAGCTAATGAAGAAAATGAAAATCTGGGAACTTTCCTTATTTCTGTTGGTACAATGCATTGTCAAAATTTGAAAGCATAGCACTTTCATGACAAAATAATCACTGTAATTTTTTTCGGAAATGGTGTGTGTACCCATCTTTGAAGATGCCCTTTCACAGAGGTGCATTTATTTTATCGAAAACTACCTGTGCCGAGTTTTATTTGGATTTGCTTAAAATGATCCAATCTCTTGTTTCAGTTTACCATGTCTTAGAAATACCCTATGTTTTAAGATACCTTTCTGAAACGGATCTAGAATAGATACTGAAGGAGTATCGTCAAATTTTCAACTAATTGCAATTATATCCTTAGTGAATAAATGCTAAAAACTTTTGAAGGCATTAAGAGCGAAGCTGTGATTTATTCGTATTCATGTTTTAATACGTTCGAAAACCGCACTACTGTTTACAATCAGTCATAGTTGTACATATTTTTAGATATATCAAAAATACTGATCTATTTTCATAAAAACGTCCAAGGTCCAGCAAAATCGAAAAATAAAAGTAAACAGACCAGCCCGTCGGGGTTAATTTATTTGGGTAACGCCAGTCATTATCGGCTCTAAAAGCGCGGAAAGCCGTGATTGACAAGGGCAGTCAGTAACTGTAGCCTTAAGATACAATTCTGTAAATTGCATTGGTTCAGACAACATCTACCAAGCATAAAAATGAGATAAAAACGAATCTGCAGCCCAGTAGTTTATTTTATATAAATATTTATTTCACACATCCCAGAAGTTCAAATATACTGAAAATGTTTAGTGAAATCATTAAAGCTACTTAAATGCCCTCCTTAATTTACGACATTGGATACTTAAGTAAAAAAAGTCTCTAGTGTGTTTCATTTCAAATGTTCATTTGCATAACAATAACCACAATTTAAGCTGTATGAGGTGATTATATATATAAGAAGTATTTAATTATCCATAAGTTATTAAAACGTATTGATAGTACTCTACTTTACTTTAAATTGCAATAAACAGATTGTTTGCAAGTGTATCGGTGCACAACATTGGGACATAGATACACAGTTTCCTAAGCAACGCATCTGCAAAAAGTTATGTAATTTTGAATTTAAAGGTAACTTTGGATTTGAAACATATTTTATGGGAAACATTTTCTAGTAATTTTAATATTTTACATGCTTTATTTTTACATTTAAATAGGAGATTGCCCGCCATTTTAAAAATAAACCGACTAGTTTACTGATATTGCATATAAAAATTCCACATAAAATAAGGTTAATAAATATTAATTATGATGGGACACTGATTTAGACAGAAAGCGGCTTTAAGTTAACAATTTTAATTGGTTGCAATAAAAATTGCGGACATTTTTACGAAACGCATACACAGTAACAATTTTCCGATCAGCTGTTGCAATTTGTATTGCAGGTGCAAAGAGTAGGTGCCCAAGTATTGTATTACATGGCACCAGCATTTTCCGTACTGCCAATTGCAAAAGTTATTGTTACAATTGTTATTATATTATTGTTATGGTAGGCCGAATCCAAAAGTTGGTAGCAGTACTTGCAAGATAAATTGCCAATTGTAAAACGATTCTGCAGTAATTCAAAGCCACACAAAAAAAAAGTATTTTGAGGCGCTGAAGACGATGCCATTAGTAAAATTTATTTCTTAGAAAATCCACTATTTGGGTGAAAAGATGCCAAAAAAAAAAATTGGGAAAAAATCAATTTTGACCCATATTTGGGCTAGTTTTCACCCAAAAGGTGGATTTTTTTGAGAAATATCAAAGTTATGGGTAAATTTTACTAATAGCATTGTGTTCTGTGCCTTAAAATGCTACAAAAATAATACATTAGGCCAAAATTTAAGAAAAAATCAGTAAATCAGTTTTGACCAATATTTCGGAGTTTTTACCCAAAAATTTTACTTTTCTCCGAAATTCATCCGCAAGTCATGAATTTTGACTACGGGATCGTGTCCAGCGTATCGAATTCCTTCAGAAATGATGTGTGGGTCTCTCGGGTTTGTACCTTTTTGTGTATGTTGCCTCATTAGAAATTTCAGCAAGCTTTNATCTGCCGAAAACATCGCCACTGTCCGTGAGAGTGTGCAGGAGAATCCGAGGCAGTCGATTTCGCTCACAAGAACTCGTCCTTTCGCAGACCACAACTTGGCGAATTTTGCGTCGTGACTTGGGCCTGCACCCGTACAAAATTCAACTGACCCAGGAACTGAAGGTAAACGATCATAGACAACGACGTGTGTTCGCTGAATGGGCTCTGGAGCAGTTGGCAACTGGCCCATTTCTGGATGAATGGGTACGTGAACAAACAAAATTGTCGAATTTGGGACTATACCAATCCACATGACATCCAAGAGCGTCCAATGCATCCTGAAAAAGTCACTATTTGGTGTGGATTTTGGGCTGGCGGCGTCATCGGTCCATATTTCTTTTAGAACGACATTGGCCAGGCCATCACTGCAACGGCGAGCGCTATAGGTCGATGATTACCAACTTCTTTTGGCCTAAACTGGATGATCTGGACACCAATGACATGTGGTTTCAACAGGACGGCGCTACGTGCCACACAGCTCATGCCACATTGGATATTCTGCACAAGCGATTTGAGGGCAAGGTCATCTCACGTGGAGGTGATGTGAACACCAGTCGCAGGTGTATGCGAATAAGCCACAAACCACAGCGGTCCTCAAAGCCAACATAACCCATGCCATCGATCGAATTCAGCCTGATTTATGCACCAGAGTCATGGACAATTGGACATTTCGGTTGCGCTCTATCCAAAGAAGCCGTGGCGGACATTTGAACGATGTTATATTGACATTTCGGTTGCGCTCTATCCAAAGAAGCCGTGGCGGACATTTGATCGATGTTATATTCCACACATAATGGCATCAGTAGGTCTTTCAAATGAATAAAAAATTTCGATGATATCTCACACACACTTTGTTTTATTTAAATTTAAAGATAGGAAGCGCTTAATGAAAGACCCGTTATTATTGTTATGGTAGGCCGAATTCAAAAGTTGGTAGCAGTACTTGCAAGATAAATTGCCAACTGTAAAACTATTCTACAGTAATTCACAGCCACACAAAAAAAGTATTTTGAGACGCTGAACACGATGCCATTAGTAACATTTATTTCTTAGAAAATCCACTATTTAGGTGAAAAGTTGCCAAAATAAAAATTGGGAAAAAATCAATTTTGACCCGTATTTGGGCTAGTTTTCACCCAAAAGGTGTTTTTTTTTTGAGAAATATCAAGGTTATAGGTAAATTTTAGTAATAGCATCGTGTTCTGTGCCTTAAAATGCTACAAAAATAATACATTAGGCCAAAATTTAAGAAAAAATCAGTATATCAGTTTTAACCAATATTTCGGAGTTTTCACCCAAAAATTTTACTTTTCTCCGAAATTCATCCGCAAGTCATGAATTTTGACTACGGGATCGTGTCCAGCGTATCGAATTCCTTCAGAAATCATGTGTGGGTCTCTCGGGTTTGTACTTTTTTGTGTATGTTGCCTCATTAGAAATTTCAACAAGCTTTCTTGCTGAAAATTAGAATTGCGAACTGTAAAGTGACTTACAAATCTTGATATTCATTGCATCCATTTCTTATCGGTAGCCTTATACAGTTGGCTATTTTTATTCATGCGTTGATATATTTATAACATCCTACCTATAATTTTTATAGCGAATTTTCCATATTTTTTTTCTTTCGTTTGCCGTCAATATGGAATTACTTGCGTGTTTGGACTCACGTAGATCCATTTTATGTGTGTTATTATTTTCGCCTGAAATCAATACACACCCCAGTTATGGAATCACGGTGTTAAGTAGGTCGTTTCCACCGAGACGCCGTTAATGTTTTTCAGGTTTCTTCATTGTTTGAACTTAAAATTACAAAACAAATAATCCACAAAAACAGGCAACAGTAATGCAAATCGGGGCGTCGTTCCGCCGTAATTAACCGGAAGCGGAGGAAAATTTCAACGAGCTACGAGGCCATTTGCATGACAATTACTCTTAGCGGGCTAATATCGTCGGCATAATGAACTGTATCACCCGTGGAATATACTCATTTACTCCGTTGTAAAAAAGAGATCGTGTCTCTTGTTTCAGTTCGGAGGTTATTGTATGTCACGTAGTGTTACACTTACAAAATTTTGTCGTACATATTAAAATATATTACCTTGACGTAGTTTGTAGTATAACTAATAAAAATAAATACTATAACCATTAGATACACAAGACAAGAGCGTCCGTCTAACTATTGGCATTGTGGAGGAAGCACAGCATGCTAAAAGGTGTAGAGGCTGTAGAGACAAAGGGTCATAGTTTGGGAACTCGCTCTCTCCTTAATCATTGATGAAGAGCGGGGAGGTAGGTGGCTCTTTCTGCTAGAGAACGAAGGAAGTTGTGTTAGCCAATCACGTACCTGCGCAAGAGCAGAAGGTAGTACCCAAACTATCTTTTTCTCTATCTGTCACCCTACATGTAGTATAAGCTCTAAGGCTTTAGGGGAAGTTAGGGCCTTATTAGACTAGGGCGCCAGGCGGCTGCGCTATCGGCTGCCCTACACGTGTCGCCGACTGAGTGGCGCAACTGGCTGCGCCGCCTGGCGGCCTAGACTAATAAGGCCCTTAGGCCGTTCTCGGCCAAAGAACAGTGTGGCAATATTCTAAAAATCTGTTATAATGGGGTTATAAAAATAATATATGTAACAAAATATAATGATAAATGCATAATTTATTAGATCTGAGAGCGTCGATCGCAATGTCCCCTGAATCCTAAAAGCCCACAAACGTCAAAATGTAGCGTTATAAAATCAATGCTATAACTAATTCACTTGGATTTATAATTCGAAATTATAAACTAAAAAACACATCTGTATTGAAATTATTATTTTACTGATTAATGAGACCGGCATTAGTGTTTTGTACCTTGGTTTGTGTACATTGTATCAGAATCATATAGTCACAATTTCTAGGTGTTCAAAGGTGAACTTTGGAATATGTACCTTTCTTTTAAATATGTCTTACATTCTTTAGAGAAACGACTTCTAACTTCTACTGAACTGCTTCAACTTTTTATCACTACATGTAAGTCGTAAGAATATTGAATACAGTGAATTAATGACAAAACTATGTTTCCTAATTTCAAGATTAGGAACTTGTGCGAACGTCTTGTGCGAAAAACAGCAATATTAGTGAACTGATAATTTTAATTTGATTTGTGCGTTTGATGTGACATTAATTTGAATACAATGGCTAAAATTAAAGAATCCATACTGCGTATATTTATTATATTTCATTTATTGTGTGTCGTTGTTTTCGTTTCCAAATTGTTTTCTTATAAACTTATTGTAACTATTTTTAGTAATTTATTATGTTATATTTAGTTTCAAGTCAGACATTTACAATAAAACATTTTGTTTAATTTTTATGCATTATCTGTAACGAGTGTTGTACACATATACAGGGCGGACAAATGAAAACGAAACAGAGCCATTTCAGGAACTGCGTCAAGATTGTAGAAAAACGCTCAGACCCGTCGATTTTAGATTAAAGGGGGACATTCTTTGCTGGTATTTTTGACTCCGCCACTTTCATCCCCAAGCAAGGGTAAGCATCACCACAAAATATTTAAATGGCATTGGGGGTTGAGCAATATTTCTTTTGAAAGCTCTTACAATTCTGTTTGCAACATACTTTAAATTTTATAATTCCGCCCAATACTTATTAAGAATTTTGATTTTAAAGTTGAAACTTATGTACAAACAATTGAAGGGTACAGGGAAAAAAGATGAATGTCCAATATTTGCCATTTCTAAATAAACACATATAACGATGCCCTAGTGGCCACTGCTTTCGTGAACACAATCATACTAGCAAAAAGAAATGAGGGTTGAAAGATACAGCGTACTTAAAATTTGCCTTACAGGGAAAGAAAGACGAATGTCCCGCCAGTGTGTGAAAAGCAGATTAATGTCTAACTTGTAACTAGCACGTATTCTGATGTTGCTCCTGTTAGATTTAGTTTGTCGATCGAATGCCTATACAAACGGTGACAGTTATTTAGAATGTGATCGCAACGTGGGACTTATCAATCAAAAGGCCGTGGTAGAACTTTCATCAGAATGGAATGCAGAAATCCAAAATACAAGGAACAAACCCAATCCAATCATAGTCAAAAATTGCGAGAATTAGAAAATTTTCCGAGCCTGGAATGACCATTTATCAAATTACTTTGTTAAAAAACGTCCATTTGATAGTAGGCCTATCAGAGAAATTAAAAGGAAATGAAGTTATGCCAAGAATGATGAAGTATCGAGAGACATAATATAATGGACCTATGTCTATGTCAGTACTCAGAACTACTACCACCAAAACGGAAACAAGACAATTTTGGAATTCTTCCTGAAGGGAAGTAATGCCTAGTTTGAAATACAAACAATCCATTGCGATTGTTCTGAAAAAATACCAGAACTTACAAGAACTGAAAAAATGTTGTAGTAGCTAGCGCAACATTATTTTGAGGATTTACCATACCACAAGACAGCAACTTAAACTGTGCCGTTGAAGCATCATGTAAATGACACTTCTTGTATATTACGTTGTATTTTTATTCAAGTAGGTTTCCTTTTTTACTTATAATAAAAAGTGACCTATTAAAATTCACATTGCTACTCGAATTGTTTTCTGATTCTCCAGAATGTTGGACAACCTGTATCATTGTATGCAAATTGGCGGACAACATTTTCAGCATTTACTTGACTAATACCGTAAGTTTTGAAGAATAATTAAATCGATTTTCGCATTTCTCGTCAAAAATATTGTTCGTATTTTCAAAGCTGCATATTTTCTAAAATAATGAATCGATTTTCAAAAAGTAAGAATCGATGTATAGAGAATTAAAATCCCTTTCTAATGACCCCCCACTTGACCTCCATTCCCATTTAAAAAAATTTGGAGGATGGCACCCCCACTTAGGGGGTTGAGGATTTTGCTATGCTTTTTGCGCCAAAAGTTGTCCCCCTCAGAAGCAAACTTTACCTGTTTTTGGATTTTGCCGAAAAGTTCATTACTACCCTGTAATCCCTTGCGGTACGTTTTCGATGGGCTACCCTGTATATTCATAGATACATATAATTTTATTTAAAAAAATAACTAAAAGGTGTATATGTTTTTTAAAATAACAGTCTTTGAAACTTAAATTTCATTTTACTCCAGACTTGTATTTTGCGACATTCATCTTTTCCCCCTGTACCCTTCAATTAGTAACGGTAAAAATGTCAGTCATTCGCTTTAAGTACGAAAAACTTAGTATTTCTTGCGTTACATTGGTTTTTGGCGATTTGTTATCACTTTCGTAAAAAAAACAAATTATAAAAAACAGAAATGAATGCTATACACACACAATGAACGTAAAATTAGTGGATTCAAAATTATTTTCCAGTATTATTCACAGCAACCGGAAAAATTAAATGTATGGGCTGGAATTTTCGGTGACCGGCTGGTGGGTCCTTTTTTTCTACCTGGTAATTTGACTGGCCAAATGTATTTGCAATTANCTTGCGGTACGTTTTCGATGGGCTACCCTGTATATTCGTAGATACATATAATTTTATTTAAAAAAATAACTAAAAGGTGCATATGTTTTTTAAAATATCAGTCTTTGAAACTTAAATTTAATTTTACTCTAGACTTGTATTTTGCGACATTCATCTTTTCCCCCTGTACCCTTTAATTAGTAACGGTAAAAATGTCAGTCATTCGCTTTAAGTACGAAAAATTTAGTATTTCTTGCGTTACATTGGTTTTTGGCGATTTGTTATCACTTTCGTAAAAAAAAAACAAATTATAAAAACAGAAATGAATGCTATACACACACAATGAACGTAAAATTAGTGACCGGCTGGTGGGTCCTTTTTTTCTAGAAGATCATTTGATTTTCAACAGGACGGTGCTCCTCCGCATTATGCGTTAATTGTCCGACAGTATTTGGACCAACGTTTTCTACGAAATTGGATTGGCAAGAAGAGGCAGCATTGAGTGGCCTCCACGATCACCGGATTTATCGCCCCTTGATTTCTTTTTGTGGGGATACCTAAAAAGTAAAATCTATAAAACACAGCCAGCGTCGCTGGTAGATTTGCGTCAAAGTATCGTCGACGAATGCCGTCGAATAACTCCGGAAATGCTTCGGAATGTGGGCGAACGTTTCGAACAAAATCTTTATTCTTGTATAAAAGCGGGCGGTCATCAGTTTGAACATTTAATCAACTAAGTAATAAATAAGCAACTAAACTTAATTTAAATTTTAAAATGTTATTTTTTTTTCAAAGTATAGGGCGGAATTATAAAATTTAAAGTCTGTTGTAAAGAGAATTGTAAAAGCTTTCAACAGAAATATTACTCAACCCTCAATGCCATTTAAATAATTTGGGGAGATGCTTACCCTTGCTTGGGGGTGAAAGTGGCGAAGACAAAAATACCAGTAAAGAATGTCCCCCTTTAATCTAAAATCGACGGGTCTGAGCGTTTTTCTACAATCTTGACGCAGTTCCTGAAAATGGCTCTGTTTCGTTTTTATTTGGCCACCCTGTATACAAATAAATGTCTTATTAAGGTGGGTGTATCAGAGCAGTAAAATAAAAAAAAAATGATGTAATTTCAAAGGTCGAAATTGTAAACATTATTGAAGTTATAAATAACAAAGATACATTATTAGAAATTAGAAACTTGGGTATTGTTAGCATTTATGTTGGTAAAAGGAGACGATTTGATGCTTTAAAATGATAGTTATGGAATTTCAACTTAAACAATCAAATAAAGTGTCAGTTGTTTTGTACAGAAGAAATGTATATTAAAAAAAAATTAAAAGTTATAATAAATCTTAGTTAAAATCATTTGTCTTTGAAGAAAATAATTGGTATTAGACAATCTATGACTTCAAAACAGTTCTAGATGAATAAGTCATAATTTAGGATGCTGTATGATTACGATATCTGAGGGTAATTTTTTTTATAAGTTAAACTAATATACCTCTATTACATCAAAGAAGATATAAACGACAAATTAACTGAAAAAATCGAATACGTCAAGACATTATGAAAGTTAAAAATCGAAGATATTTTGTGCTCAAAATTAAATAATGTACAAATTAAATCGTTTTTAATTTTCCACGGTATATTTCAACTTTTTTTAATTTATGGCATTCACTACCTCTGTCACTGTTTAATTTACAGTTTGCTAATTGTGAATTTTATAAAGCTCTATTTAAGTGTGCCTTGTTTTCGGAATTTGTTTAAATATTGAACTGTTTTTGTTGGGCGAATAAAATTGAACATCTCATTTATTTTGGACCTATGAAACTGTTTTTGTTCTCCTCAAGTGAACATTTCATTGGACTATATAGACTGTTCTAACTTTCACTGGTGTTTCCCAAATTCTAGAGTCGATGACAGAACTATAAAGGGTGTAACTAAATTTTTTGGCCAAACATTATTGGCGGATTCTACGTCTGAAACTAACAAAAAGTTCTTATAAACATGTGCCCAGAGACGAAATACTTAGTATGCAAAATTCATGAAAATGTATGCTTTAATTTGCCAAACACAGTAGAGGGACGCAAATAAATAAGGTGGTTATTTAAATAATAATCACATATTATTTAAAAATAATTTGATGGATAACACTTGGCAATAAGAATCTAAATATATGGTGTAATATTTTATTACTGGAATTTATCTCGAAAATCGCATATTCAGCAAGAATGCAAATTTGGAAAGTCTTTAGTACACTGTTGTAATAGGCACATAATTTCTGAATTTTGTCGACAAAAAAATGCTACGTGCAACAGAAATGAAGCACGAATGTTTTTAATTTCATGACATTAAATAGGGGTTTAGTGGCTTTCCTTAATTATTATATTTACTTATTAATTTCTTATTAATTTTGTAATAATTTATTAATAAAACCATTCCAGTAATGTGTAGCCAGATTGTACATATTTCATGTAAGTATACTCGCATTTGCGGTTCCTATTCCGTTTCTGTGGCTTATGATGTCTGTTACAAAATAAGGTATTTCTTTGAATAAATCATGAGATCATTTCAACTGGTGCGTGCTCTTTATATTTTAATTGACTTGGGGTAACCTTTAATTAGTAGCACCTTACGAAATATTGTCATCACGTTTTAGATTGAACTTATTAATGCGTCAGTAATGAAGCGGATGATGAAGCAATTTAATTTTTAGAACGATTTCGCTCATTCTTTATTGAACAACCTTGTCTGTTTTAGGCATCTATAAAGTATAGTAAACTATATTGATATACGAGGTCTGTTATAATAAGTCCGAAACCGGTCTATGTCTGGTGGGTTAAACTGACTGACGAACGATCCTAGCTGTTGGACTAGATGTTGCGAGTATAATCCAATGCCGGTCGGGGCATGTAGCCCGTGGAGTATTTGTTTCTCGCAACACCGGCAATTTAAAACATTCTGTTTTCGCCCAGTTGGCGACAGTCGTGCAAATAAGTACCTGGCAAATTTTAGCAGGTCGCTTCCTACTGGTAGTACCCATTGTGAATGGCGTAATTGAGAAGTAGCACGATAGATGGAGCTACTTATGCTCTGTGTATAAATAAAGCAGAGTTTAACAATATGTATAGTCACGTAATACTCTAGAGCTATTTTTTTAATATTTGATATACAACACCCTGTATACTTTTACATGTTTGAATATATTTCTTTCTTAAGATTATGTTAATACTGAATATCTGACCTCAGTAAGGGAGATGATCAAACTGTCATAAGCGAAACGAGTTAGAGATTATTAATAGTTGTAATATCTATCAAACGATTACCATCTATAACAAATTGGCCTGGGCTATATTTTTTTTATTGTGGAGAATCCTAAGAAAATTATCTATCTAGATAAGAAAACTAAAGTTTGGCGTATACTTCTGAAATGCAACATACTAACTTAAATATATGTTTAAACCGAAATCCAATAAACTCTTGACGATACCAAAATCTTGCTTCTACCACATTTGAACCAAAAATTTATTTGAAATAAAACATGAATGTAATAGTTGAATCTATAAAGTTGACACAACTTCTAGTAATGTTCATTTCCAACAATTTAAACTTTCATCTTTCAATAGTTTTATGCACTTTAGATTTATTATTGGAGATAATGATTTTTCTTTCTGACTTCTACATTTGGATTTAGATATATAGACAAAATTTATTACCTATATATTCTCTACTATTGTTCTTTATGATGATCATTTTTGTAATTGTAATTTGTAATTATTAAGCGCATCATTTTAAAGGAACTTAGAATTAAACTTAGTAGGAAACTTTAAACGGGCTGACGTATAGGTACATTTGGCTGAATGGAATTTTTTAAATCATTAATAGTAAAAAGATTTTTTTGTGGTAAATTAACATGATTTTCTCTTATGATGATTGCTTGTTATTGTATCAGTTTTATAGGTTCGCATTACATTAATAAATTTAGCTTTCTTGAATTTTTTTTTTAGAATAGTACACATAATGTTCAGTTCAGTTCAGTTTCAGTCACAAAAAACTATTACAAAAGCTAGAACACAAATAGTGTTGCCTGGAAATAATAGTTATCCGGGAATAGGACTCTCTAGGTAAAACTTTATTTAATTAGTTTGTTTATCATGAAACAAGTTAAATTAGTTGCCTTCAATTTATATCACATGCCCGTGACTAAATTATTATAATTTTCTAAATTATACACAGGAATATGTCCTAATTAAATATGAAATAGTATAATTTTTATAGTTATTTAAGTTAATATTTTATAATTATCTATGTTGCGTAACTAACTAAAAAAAATGTTATTACCGATCATGATTGAGTTTGAGTGCAATTGTCTTTTTAATTTATGTTTACAAGCTATATACACTTAATCATGATATAATAACATATCTATAGATACAGTATGTGCCTAAAGTATGGAATAAATTCAGTAAAACCGAAACAAATTTTTTTTGGTCGATTTTTAATTTAAAAAATACAGATTTTAGCATAAAAGGCGATTTTCAACCGTCATTTGTTTTAGAGTAATGACGTCATCGACATTTTTTTTAAATAGCAACCCCCTATTTTTTTTCTTGATCCTGCAAGATCCGACAGTATTAAAATGTTGCCATCTTACATAGGAAAGTTTTCGAGTAAATGACGATTGAATGTTAGAAAACCCAAATCAATTAAAATAAAGCAAAAACGTTATCAAATTTAGTTTTTCGAAATGCCTGAAGTTTTTTATGGATCACGTAGGTGTAAATCTTTACAAAGTGTCACTGTCATACCGACTTTCTAAGTATTGTAAGCGATATAAAAATTATTGTTGAATTTAAAGTATTATGGCACATTTAACTGTCACACAAAGAATTGAAATTTTAATTCTTATCGGATGCGGGGATAAGACTAGAACGCAGCAGGAAGTTTGCGATTTATTTAATGAAAAACATCCAGATCGCCGTATCAGCCAATCAACAGTCAGTAAGATAGAATCTAAATTTAGAGAAACTGGCAATGTTGTAGATATTCCAAAACCTGGACGTCCAAGCGTTAGTGAAGATCACAAACAGAACATTTTGATAAGTATGGTAGATAATCCTCATAATACTTCACGATTGGTTGCATTAAACAATGAAATTAGTCAGACCACAGTGCTACGTATCCTGAGGCAGGAAAAATATCATCCCTACAAAATTCAACTTGTGCAGGAACTCAATGAAGACGATCCCGACCGCCGCTTACACTTTTGTGAAATTATGATGGATTTATGTCAAGTAAATAGAGATTTACACCGGCAAATACTTTTTTCAGACGAGGCCACGTTTTGTCTCAATGGTACAGTGAACCGTCAAACTTGCAGGTATTGGAGTCGGGAAAATCCTCATTGGATGGCAGAGACACATACCCAACACCCACAGAAATTAAATGTGTGGGCTGGAATAGTTGACAACAGAATAGTAGGGCCTTTCTTCTTTGAAGGAACCCTTACAGGAGAAAGATATTTAGAGTTTTTACAAAATGACCTTGTTCCAGCGCTTGCAGTAATTTTTCCTAACGATAATGACCCTGATATTCCTGATGACACCATATGGTTTCAGCAAGACGGTGCACCTCCGCACTATGCGCGCCCTGTTCGAGATTTTCTGGACAATTGTTTTCCTAGGAGGTGGATCGGCAGACGAGGACCGATAGAATGGCCCGCGAGATCCCCAGATCTTACACCCCTGGACTATTTCTTATGGGGCTACTTAAAGTCCAAAGTGTACGTTAATAGACCACATAATTTAGAAGAACTCCAAAATTGTATTATAGATGAAATACACAGAGTTACCCCAGAAATAATTCATAATGTGCAAGAAGAATTTCTACACAGACTTGCGTATTGTCAAGAAGTCGGTGGGTGGCAATTCGAACACTTAATTTAGGTAGAAAACTTAATGAATTGTGTTTGCTTGTCATAGGAATTGTTATTTTTTTAATGAATAAAATTTACGTTTTCTAATGTTCAATCGTCATTTACTCGAAAACTCTCTCCTATTGCAACATTTTAATACTGTCGGATCGACAATGAAACGATCTTTCAGAATCAAGAAAAAAATAGGGGGTAGGTAAAAAATTAACCTTTACCAAATAGAAGCTATCTCTTAAGTTTTTTTTCGTAAATGTATAATTTAATAGGAAGGATTTTGAATTATGAAGTTCTGCAAAGTTTCATATCCATTTTTACTTCTATAAGAGGCTCACATAACAAGATGTTAAAAATAAACGTATGTCATTTTGAAAAACGTTCGTCTTATATCAATTTATGAACCCCAAATCTAAATCGTAAAGTGGTAAAGCAATATTCATATTCATTAGTGTGTACTAATGTCAACCTCGTTCTCAGATATGAGCCCAAGACATTCCTCATGCAATCAAGTGACGTATACCAGCCATAAAGTTATCTTCACGTAACTTACAGAGCTAATTTTCGTTCCTACACTTTTTGATAATGTAGGTGTTATCCATTGTTCATTAGCATCCTTCTTTTAGAAAAATAGGCAACATGCCATATCTGTAAGTTTTTCACAATTTAACAAAAAATGTTCAAGCGCCTGAAATATATACGAGGTCTGTTCAGAAAATAAACGAACTTTATTTTTTTAAACATTATTGCTAATTTTATACGTTATATTATTTATATATTTCTCGATAGCTTCAATTGAAATGGCCAAATCTGTGACGAATTTGCTTTGATGCCATCAATAGTCTGAAAACGGTGTCATTTCAGCACTGATTTTAATTAAATAAGAATAAATCGTAAGGAGTCAGATTTGGCGATTAAGCAGGGTGAGGGATGACAGTAATTTATGGCACAAAACTGACAAATTGATAAAGCTGAGTGTTGCGGGTGCATCGACGTGGTGCAGGAACCATGAGTTGTCTCGCCACAACTCTGGATTTTTACGGATTGTTACTATTTCACCTTGAGGCAAGAATTCAAAGTGCATAATTCCAATAAAGTCGAAAAAACAGTGACTATCACATTGACATTGGATCGAGTCTGACGTGCTTTCTTAAGGCATGGAGATCCTTTGCCAATCCATTGTGATTATTGAAATTTTGTCTCAATTTTTCTCAATGCAAACCCAGTTTTCGTCTCCTGTTATGATTCTTTGTATGAATGTTTCATCATCATTGGACTGTTCAAGGAGGTGCCGATAAACTTCCACACGATTTTCTTTCTGTTGTTCGATCATCAAACCAGGGACAAATTTTGCTCCAACTGGATGCATGTTCAATTTTTCACTTATAATTGCACAAGAGGTTTGTATCTTACCGGGTAAATTTGGGTTGTTTAATGAGAAACAGTTGCCTAGCAATTAGATGACAAAAACTGTCAACTATTAAAAACGCGACTAAAGAAAATAGGGCTTTGGAAAAGTGCACATTTTTTGCAAAAGAAAATTAAATTTTCACATAGGTGTCCCGGCGGGCACACCGGTTTTTCTATAATCTTATTTGTCTCTAATGTATCTTTCAATACCCTAAAAGGCATAAACGAGAAAGACGTCGTTGAACTTCTACGAGTATCTCCCGGTCTACAATTCAAACGCCAAAATGTGATATAAGTCCTTCCGGTTCATTTTCGTCATATAATCTGTCCATTACAAATACTTCACATTTATTAGGAGCTGATGCACTGGATTTTCTCTTTTCGGGTTGGGCTTGTAGGATATTACGTTTGGCATTACATGCAGCTCGTGATGAATTAAACTGTACGTCGCTGTCGATGAAAGGGTTAAGTACAACATTGAATATTTACTTTGTAGCATTTTAGTGGTGGTGTTCCAAACTGTTTTAACTACCGATTCTTTGTAGTCTTTTCCGTCACATTTTCGCATATTAAAAGCCCAATCTTGTAATATTAAATTCAATTTCTCGATGGAAGTATCTGGCTCAAATTTATATCCTTTCACATCGCAAAAAGTAAAAAATTGTCGCCAAGATTGATGATTGAGTCGCAACTGTATCAGCAGGCACATAGGTATTAATAATTTGACTAATATCACTAAATCACTAAATATCTCCATTAGCGCGTAACGCAAAAAGTCCGGTTATTTTCTGAATAGACCTCGTATATATACCTAAATTAAGAATTAAGTTTATGCACTTTGCGAATGCTACATTATAAAAACTGCTACAGTGCTACATATTATATTATTATATTTAAACTGGTTCACTCTGTACTTCTTTCAAAATTGTCTTTTTGGGCACATTGAAGTGTGCAAATTAATTAAAAACGTTATGCTAAAAATACTGTGAAGTAGGTGATTCAGAACTTTTATAACAAAAGTTGAAAATTTCCATGACTTTGTTAACCTAGTGTCAGAAAATTAGTCTCGAGGGAGATGGAAGGGACCGAAAGACGAAGCGGAAGATCGAGAAAGGGAAGGATATGACCTAAATTAGATGATTCTGAACCTTCGTGTCCTCCTGTAGAGCTGAAATTGAATCCTTTGTTGATTGGTTGAATGAAATTTAGTCCACAGAAAGGAAATTAACAGGAACAGGAAATTCGCCGTCGTAAAATTTAGAAAATACATATAAAATAACAAAAGATTATAAATGTATAAGCATTTAAAATTTGTTTAGTCCTGTTTTATGGTGATATAAAATTTTGTAACTATAAAACACTGTCTGTAGTGGAAAACCAGGAAACGGAAATATTGGCTTTATACTGTACAAGTATACCTATTGGTGTATGAAGTATATAAAAATATATTATACCTCTTGAAAATATATGACCCTAGCACTAGTATTTTTTGGATATGAACAGCTAGAATTTGCACTAACAGCAATAATATAGTATTGCAAAGAAGTCGCTTATTTTATGCAGCGTAATATTGAAGGGTTCTAAAAAGAGAACATTATTTTTAGAAAATAAAATTGTACATTAAAAATTCCGAGTCCGAATGGTAAACAAAATTAGAACTTAAAATGTAATAGGAACGCAGCATAACTAGCGCCCTTTATGAAACATGCAAAAAATAATTTTCGTAAAAATTTTATTTATAAAATTTTATTTTGTCGCTCTGTATCTCCAAAACAAGAGGAGATAGACATATATTCCATAAGACAAAAAACTCTTATTTTTTGTCGTACTATCTCTGTATTTACGGGAGGTCTTTCTGAAACAACCTGTATATATTCAGTATAATATTCATTTGAAATTTTTGTTGCTCATATGAATTTTAAGAATTAATTTGTTATAATGAAATTAAAATTGTAATAATGTTTTAATTTTGACGCAACAACTTATCGAATTATGTATGACCATGTGATGGAAATGACAGTATGGTGTGCGTTTTACGCTGGTGTATGGTGGGGTGATTGGTCCGTTCTTTTTCGTAATGAATTTTCACGATCTTCACTCACTCATTCGTCGTCTAGCGCACCATTTTGTCTAACCACAACGTGTTTACTACAAAATGTGTCCCAGCACAATGCTGTCAACTCTTGGGAATGAAAATGGCGCACAATTCGAATCCTGCGTCATCCTTGGGACATTCTATATATGAAACCACATTGAATTATTTCTGCGACGCAAGCACAAACTTTCTTTTATACAGCTGGTGAAAAATTTTAATTTTCTGAGTTTACATGATATACATCAAACATCACGATGTTTACATGCCATTAAAAACTAAATTTATGATCCTATCGAACTAGGCGTCTTGTTCGAATGTCTGCGTAATAAAGTTTCCAGACGCTGGGAATATTTTCAGTACTTTTACGACAGCAAGCAATTTTTTTAATGACACTTTATCTGATCAGCTATGCTATTTTCGGAGTTTCCAAATTTATCTCCTTCGCATACTTCATCAAGCGCTTTTGTAATAAAATTAACTTTGGCTCTGTGATTAACATCTTAACTGGCTTCTTTTCGCAAGTTTGATGAAAAACATCCTGTCTTAATGGCTACTCGTATTAAATTTATTTTGTGATAATGTACAAATCAGGGGAAAAGGTTTTCGATTAAGTTCCTATCTGTACTTTTAGTTTTTATGAAATGGTTTTAAGAATTAATTCCAGTAAGAGAATATTAGACGGTTGTAGTTAACTTCAAAGGCGTTGTCTACTTGAGGAAAGAGTAATTTTTTTTGTGACAGTATTTCGTCGGGACAATGTGTAGTGTGGTGTGGGGGGATAAAATCGAACATAAGGATAATCCCAAACTCCTCTATAAATATAAGACATTAATACACATAATTTATACCAACAGCTTTAGGACTGTCACAGTTAAACACTGGAATAAACTGTGTTTTAGTGAACATCCCTTTGCTAGTCTAAACTTGTATGCAATTCGAAAATCGACTAACTTTTGAATGGCAGTAAATTTTTACTACCCTTTCGAATTTTCAAAAAATTCGCAACAATGAAGAAAAACGCCTTTTTACCGCCATCATAGACCATTTCAGACCAATTAGGGATAATTTTTTTCGGTTATACTTTCGAAAATTCAAGCCAAGCCCATCTATTCGAACGGTAGCCGCTTCACGCCGCGCCACAAGAGACAGTTTCCTGCGTACTGCCGAAGCCACGATATACGTATCAAAGCCACCGACAACAAAACAGAAAGACCCGATGAAAAATATCTCAATCCAATTTCGAATCCGACACCACGGATAGTCGATGCTCAATGACGCATTATTCGATTAATATTGGTTTAATTTATTAGAATTCCTTTTTTAATACATATCAAATAGCAAAATACATTTTTCCGTTTGCTACAACTTTTTCCTATTTTTCTCAAAAATAATCATAAAAATATGTTTACATAAAGTTTTGTAGTTTCTTAATATTGTAATTTTTATTCGGCATCTAAAAATACAATGGTTTACAATAGAATACGTAGGTACATAATTTTGGTTGATGAATTAATAGAAAAAGAGAAGCAACTTTTAACTACAAGCATTGTATGTAGCCTCACAATGTAGTACAATATCTCTGAAATCGAGAATAGGCACATCAACAAAGAAATACATTTACAAGTTTTTACACAATTGCGAAAAAATTTACATTAATTTAGTTTTCTATTTATTTCTGTTTTAGGGAATTACACTATTCACACGTTATAATATTTATTATTAGAGTAAAAAAATCTCTCATCCATTTTTTGAACCGGGATTGGATTTAAAACTGAAAAAGATCGGTACAATTCTAAAGATAAATGTAACTATTGCATATAAAAGAAGTGCAATAGTACACATTTATTTTTATTTTAGTACGAGGTACAAATAAACATTTAAAAATATCAATACCCTCACTTAGAAGTCTTGTCTGTAGGGTTAGATATCTTTGCATATCATGTCTGGATTTCTGGCATCGAAAAACATTGATGATTTCATTTGATGAGATGTTTTAGAAAAAATGTCTTGAATTTGTTTGGATTAGCTAATACCTTTAAAACAGAGTAGAAAATTAGCAACTTGCCATAATTACTTATAATGCTACCTGTTAATTTTTATTCATTACGAAATATGAATTTTGACCAGAGAATAAACATTTAGTTGGTACTGAATCTATGAAGAGGCAAGTTTGAAAATCAAATTATGTAGTGAATGCTAACCTAATTATGTTTCCTATTACCCACACGTTATGGTAGGTATTTTAATCTAGAATATCCGACCATACAGCTGTAAAATTTGCACGCTATATCCGACGTACAAAACGCCGATACTGATCGTTTAAATTTATTCTGCATGACGTAGTTAACTAGGTGTAATTAGAAACTAATTGTTTCATCACTACAGTTTACTGTCTTACCGAACTGGCGCCTGGTTAGATGTATCAAACAAAAATAGTATTTTGTTTTAGTTCATTTCGTCTTTTATTGCTTTTGAAAGATACATGCAAACTATTTTAAACTAGAACTTTAACTTGTAGTGGTAGTAAACTCATATAAACAGGTTTTTTGAAGGATTGCAAGTCTCAGACAGATAGCTTTGACGTTATAAGTAAATCCTGAGTAAATAAAAATAATATAATTGTCAGTTTTTTGTTTTGGTATGAATCTTTCACGAAGTTAGAAAACTTACTTCATTTTATCTCCATAATTATTCGTTTAAAATTATTTTCTTCGAAAATTTTAGATAATTAAACTAGTATTTCTTTTAAAGCGCCATGGTCTTTCTGGTTGTTATGCCATGACCTACACACCTGTCGTCACCAGTCACCGACTTACGATGCATTTCCTTAGCCTTAGCTAGGAATCTTTGCGATAGAGGCCTCAGTGGTGCCAAAACGGAGTCACCATTCAAATTGTCGACAGTGAAGAAAGGCGAAATGTTTGGAAGCACTGAGGCAATTACGAAACGTCTCAGACAATCACTAATATATAAGGAGCGGTTCCTACAGCGGCCTTAGAACCAATAAAAAAAACGAAGTCAACAGCAGGGCGGGTCTAGGTATTCTGATAGTGGGCTCTCCCCCACAGAGCCTGAGAGCAAAATTCGTAGTTAAGGTTAAATCTGTAACAGACAGCGACCAAGTATATATACTACTACCTAACAAACCGAAAAGTAAAGGGTAATATGTTATCGGGTTTTCCCATTATTTCTAATAGTTTCTGAAGTACCTTTGTACTCCATCCAAGGTGAAACAGATATAGGTGTACATTATGTTAAGTTTTAAGTTGTGTTTTATATTTAATACGTCAACAGTTAAAAAAAATTAGATGCAAATATCACATTTTAATTTACAAATAAAAAACCTTTATGAATTTGAACACGAGTAAAGAAGCACCATAGTGTAGCAGGTTAAAGCACATGGTTAATTTATAGACGTGTGGGATTAAAACTTTAATTTATCCGGAAAATGAACAGGTCTTGTTAGCACGCACTTCCATGTGCAATTATCAGTTTGCATGTGGATGTTCTCCAATAATTATTTAGAAACAGGTTTATTCAACATTGGCAATGGTATGCGTTTCTTTTGTGCTTGATAAACGTCTAAATCTCTCGAAAATCACCTGCAATATTTTACCGGCGCATTAATTCTACTACTAAAAATAAGATAATTTTTTTATAGAATAACATAAAGGCGAAGAAATGCTTCCTATAGGGCCAGCAGCTATTTACATGCGATCTGAAAGCTATTATTTTTCAGATATATCCAAAGCTGTTCAAGATAACATAATAAAATTTTGAATTGAGTATTACTATAACATAATGAATTTAAAATATTCTAAATTTTAGTCAGAGGAGTCTTAGAAGGTTGCTGGGTGCTTTGAAATAAAATTGATTTAAAAGTCACTGCACATTGATAATATGTGACATGGAAGTTGCGAACACACAGTCTATATACAATATGATTCGAAAATATTTGATAATCACTTTTTGACTAAATATAAAAACTTTTGAAAATTTATAAACTGTTAAATATTGTAATTTATGCTACTAAAATTCTAATAGTGAGTGTTGTTTGTATCTGGAGACTGCAAATACTAATAATATTAATCACCTTATAATTTTTTTACTGGTTTTTCATACCTGCGTTTTTGTAAGTAGCTATTCCTCATTTTATTGAAATGTTGTTTTATTTTGCCATCATTCAAATCTTTTACCTACGCTACGACCACTACTGTAAATACTTAAAAACACACCGTCTGCGATCAATGTAAAATTCCTATTACGTACGGTAAAAAAATCGCACAGTTTTCCTTGCAACCGCCTAGCAACGGTCAATACAATACTGTTTGTATTGAACGTTGTTAGGCGGTTGCTAGGAAAACTGTACGATTTTTTTACCAAGCTGTGCGATTTTTTATCGTTCGTAAAATAGGAATCTTACATTGATCGCAGCCGGTGTGTTTTTAAGTATTTACGGTAGTGGTCGTAGGTAAAGTATAGTACGTAATACGTGGTGTAATGCAATTACGCACTCACAGAATAGTATATTACGTAATAAGTATATTACGTAATAAGTGTTGTAAAAAGCATTTTGCGCACGAATGGAAAAGTTCTATTCTATGAGTGCATAATTACGTTACACCACGTATTACGTACTATACTTTACCTACGACCACTACTGTAAATACTTAAAAACACACCGTCTGCGATCAATGTAAGATACCTATTTTATGCACGGTAAAAAAATCGCACAGCTTGGTAAAAAAATCGTACAGTTTTCCTAGCAACCGCCTAGCACCGGTCAATACAAACAGTATTGTATTGACCGTTGCTAGACGGTTGCTAGGAAAACTGTGCGATTTTTTTACCGTACGTAATAGGAATCTTACACTGATCGCAGACAGTGTGTTTTTAAGTATTTACAGTAGTGGTTGTAGGTAAAATGTTTTTTACAACACTTATTACGTAATATACTATTACAACTTAGAAGATATGTTTTTATGGCATAATTTTAAATCAGTTTTATCCCCGAATGATATGAGCTATCGAATACTATCTTTTATTTATAATTAGTGAATCAAACACATAAAAAAGTTAGATCACAATTTAGTCACAACCCTTCCAATTTGGGACGACCTTAACCAAAATTTAGAAATTGTATTTGAACCAAAATCAAAATAATAATCAAAATCTAATAGTAATATCAATTTCAAATTTTATAGTTTTATCTTCAGCGGATTTTTTCTGAGAAATTTGGAGAGAACAATCGTAGTCGTTTACAGGTATTAATAATTCCATCTAAAAGTGACATTACGTTACAAACTTTTGATATTTATGTATATGTATTATGTTATTTTATTACAAAACGAATTAATTTTGGCCTTTATTCACGGACTAATTTATCATAAGGAAACTCATTTAATAAGGCCTGTTTTTTTTCACCTAATAATAAATTTATTTGTCAATTAAATCTTTATGCGTCTCATATAAAATATACGAATAAGAAAGAGAGACGTAGATTTAACTGAATATTAAAATTCGATTACGAACCATTTTTATTAGAGGAAAAGATTATGGTTTAAGTGTTATTAATAAATTAAAAATATTCTTCATACAGTCAGAGACAAAAAATATTGGATTAGAATTTGGAGATTGTGGTGGCCATTAAATAGAAGAATTTTAGCCTCCTTCGATCCAGCGATTTATTATAGTTATTGTTAATTATTTAAAAATTTAAGATGCCGTCCGCAATAATATGTGGATTCAACTAGACGGTACGACACCCCGTTATGGTACAAATGTTCGTTAGTATTGGTACTGACTGTATGAGACCAAAATGCTCCTGTTCAATTGCCACCACGATCTTATAGATAGAATCTTCATGGCAGCTAACGAACTTCGGCAAAAAGGAAATGTCTTTCGAACATAATATTTTCTCCAATACTTTGACGTATCTACAGAAACATTGAGGAAGATAAAGTGTCATAGTAACCCAGTTTTCCATTTTTTTTTTCGACACGCACAAATCTTCATAAACTCATAACAAGGGCAATGCAACAACATATCTGTCAAATTTGTTAACGTCTCGAAACTTATAGAGGATATTAAGAAGAAATTATTTTAAAAATTCTATTTTAAGGCCCTGTATATTTTAAACGAAACATTTTTATGTATAGGTAAGTTTACCTAAATAATTTTAATTTGATGCTGGGATTTTATGCTTAATGGATTGGTATTCTTTTCTGGAACACCCCACTTTCCCTTATTCTCGGTAAATGACTGTAGTATAATTTCATGACACCCTGTATAATATAAAATAATTGAATTAGTTACGCGTGTTATATACGAGTAGAATACAGGCGATTTTTGAAGTATAAAAACAAGTTGGGGATCTTTAAATAACTCGTCAATCATAAAATTTTATAGATGGAATAAAATTTTAATAACTATAACAATAACAGTTTTGGCGATAATAATAAAATTAGTAGGTATATTTCACTAACTCTGGTTTAGTATAATTTTATGATCGTGTACTATTGATGATAATATACAGCAAAACAATTTTAATGGTCAATCGCCATTAGAGTTAAATCCATACAGTGATACCTAATGATATCATGCTGGAAAAAAAATATTAGAATTGATTTACTTGGAGCAGCAACAAAACCATGCTATACAAGGCATATTCACAAAGTAAGAGTACTGAGACTCTGATGCTCTGCGATTTTTGTTTGTAACAAAGTTAGTAACACTGCATTCAAGGCTAAGGTATTGGAAGCAGAGTGTGCGCTCATTTGTCAGCTGAGAACTGTTGTTGTAGTGGTGTGTTGAAATGAGTGCCGCTCTTCCAAATCCCGCCAGCTGCTAACTGAGGAGCGTAATCCGGTTTCTTCTTGTGAAGAAACAGGCGCTTGTTCCAGATTTTTAACGAAATCAAAACTATGTATATTTAGGGATGGTGTGGTGAATCATACTAATGTGTACAAGTGATGTCGTATATAAAGTTGACAGAACGAATGTTCATGATGGACAAAGGAGAAAAATCATGACAACTGTGTTTTGGGACCGTAAAGGGATTTTCCTCAATGATTTTTTGCCTTAGGGGAAAACCATTAATTCTAAGCGGTACTGTGAAACTCTGAAAACAATATGGAGGGCGATACAGAATAAAAGAAGAGGAATTTTAACAAAGCAACTCTTGGATTCGTTCGGTTGGAACATTATCGACCATCCCGCTCACAACCCTGACCTGGCACCTATTTTCTGTATATTTTTATAAATTTAGACAAGACAGGTCCAGAAGCCTTCGTGGCTACTGTTAAGAACAGACTTACAATTAGAACGGTAGGATGTTGTGCGCACTTTGCCGTAATTAATTACGTTTTAAAAATTCAATCATCTTCAGTTGTTTCTAAGAAAAAAGCTTTTCCATGAAACCTATACTATATATCATTATGCGTTAAATTATTAGAAAAAAAAAATCCATAGCTATGATATTAATTGCCATGGATGTACTTAATTTTTTTTTCAAAATCATTCTTCTAACTACATCTTTATGGTATGATGATGCAGTAGACCAGTGTAAGTTAAAAATTATTTATTTTTCGCTTCTAGACATAAACATTATATTGCTAACTGGTTCTAACAATTATCTTTAGACAAATAACGTATTATGTGCCAAGAAACAAGGTCTTTCATAAATAGCTACATTTTTAGATATGTCTAAAAATAAAAGTCCATACACATGTGCCTGAAAAATATTAATTAACAAATTAAAATAGCAGCTTCGGTAAAAATATGTAACGGAAATTTTTAATTATACTAACCAATTTTATTCAGCACTACGTATGTAATTTGCGAGTTTACTATGCGTGCTATGTTTTTACTGTGACATCTTCACAGTACGCAAAAATAGAATCGTACAAATTTATATTTAGCTGAAGAATCTATTTATAAATACACTGTATTAAAATACGGTAAACTTGAGTAAAATTTCTTCATCGTTATTTGCCATGAATTTCAGTGAATGACCTATTAATTGTTCATATTAATTTATTAAGAATGATATGGCTGAAAATTGATGACCTACATTTCCATTTATATGTAGATTTGATATTTAGAAACATTCATTTATCAAATCGTGTTGCTAGGCTCGTGTTAATTAAATTGTCTCATTTGGTATCTTATAATAAATTTAAATGTTGGATCTTTACAATGGCCACGGTAAAATATTAAATATACAGGGTGTCCCGGAAATGGTGGGCAATCTCTCGGACATGGATAGATAATGAGAAAATAATGTCACAAGTTCATATAAAATGTTTTCCTTCGGGCTCACCCTGTAGAGTTATTAGCTCTTGAAGTTGAGAATTAAAAATGTTTTTTTGCTGTAACTTTTGTATTTTTCAATAAATTTTGAAAAATTTTTGGCTGGGTCTATAATATTTGAAGCTGCTTTGGATGATAATATGATATCCTCGATAATAATTATGGGGCCCGGGGGCAAAGCACCCCCCACCAAAATTTCTAGAAAAAAAATTTTTGTTCCACTATACCCCAAATTTTCCATCATTTTATACAAATTTATGGTATTTTACGTAAAAAAGGTATACCATTTAATTTGAGACATTTTATTTAATTGAAACACAGATTTAATCGTAGTTGGCTTTTACATATCAGAATAGAGGACAAACAATTTGCAGTTTTCCAAATTATGAGAATTTGGACTTAACTAAACTAACTAAACGAAAAGTGCATGACAATCAAAATTTTGTAACTAATATAATTCATAATAAATTCTCAATATTAGTTCCATCTTCTCTTATACAAATACGAGCTCGTTTAACAGAAGACTGTTGCACTCTCCATAACATTTCAGGATTTTGCCGTATTTCATTTGCACAATAAAAAATCCTTTCTTCTAATTCTTCTCTAGTGGTTACAGGTATGGAATAAACAAGATTTTAGTTTGCAGTAACAGAAGCAAACTGACCTAAAGACATTAAAATTTATTTAATATCCATTTTGCTTAATAATAGTAATCGTATACTCTGACATATCAAAGCCAACCACGATTAAATCTGTGTTTCAATTAAATAAAATGTCTCAAATTAAATGGTACCTTCCTCTTTAAACGGGTTTATCTCAAAAAATATCTATTTTATGGATATTCAACAAGTATACCTTTTTTACGTAAAATACCATAAATTTTTATAAAATGATGGAAAATTTGGGGTATAGTCGAACAAATTTTTTTTTTCTAGAAATTTTGGTGGGGGGTGCTTTGCCCCCGGGCTCCCATAATTATTATCGAGGATTTCATATTATCATTCAAAGCAGCTTCAAAAATTATAGATCCAGCCAAAAGTTACAGCAAAAAAAATATTTTTAATTCTCAACTTCAAGAGCTAATAACTCTACAGGGTGAGCCCGGAGGAAAAAAAATTAAATGAACTTGTGACATTATTTTCTCATTATCTATCCATATCCGAGAGATTGCCCACAATTTATAGGACACCCTGTATATTCGTGAGTGGTTAAACTTGATTTTTGGATCAGTAGTATTTATGTATCACATTGGTATGTCTTCGAATGCGTCAAAACTACTAATATGGCTAAACTGAGCAGGGATATTTCCAAGTTACTATTGTACTAAATTCGTAAAATTCAGTTTAAAAAAATACAATGGTACCTCTGTGTAATTTATAGTACAATTGAAAATTAAATTTCTGACCAATAAATCACAAGATATTCATCCTTTTTTCATTTTCGTTCAAAATGAAAGTGATTTAAAAATGGCAAAACTATATTTATTTTCCAGATTTTCCATACCTAGTTTTTTTTAGGAAATATGCATCTATACATGCCACTGTTTTAGGACTTAATTTTTTTACGTTGAATATTATTTTGTTCATATATTGTGAGCCCAAAGTGTCGTGCCAATGTCTTCATTTGTTCCGAAAATGTTTAGAAATATAGAAAAGGCCTTTGTTTTTATTTTCTCTATGAATTGTTAAATTACGCATTCTTTAAAAGAAAAAATGAGAATACAATACAATACAGAGAAAAGGCAAACAATTGAATCTTATTTCAATATGAGTTTAGGTTTATTTAATATGTAATTTTTTAAGTACCTACAAGTACAAATTTCTATTATAATTATCTTAAAAAAAGTTTATCCTAGCCAGAAGAAGGATAGTGAAATAATATAAATTTTTTAATGGCAGATTCTATATTTGATAATTAAAATATATCTCGGAAACAAAGGACAAATATTGGTTTGCATGCTTCGTTCCAGTCGTAAATGATGGAATAATTTCCGGGTTGATTGCCACATATCAGTCTCCTCGTTAAAATAAACTTTGAAACTGGAGATTAAATCCTCTGGACAGTATTTATACTCGTTATGTGGTGTATTGATCCTTACCGTACCGGTGCATGATTTGAGGTCACTGGTATGTGGCGAATTTTTAAAAAATTTTTATGAATGAATCCTTTCCTAGTTTCTCTTTGCCTTCGTCTCGGTTCAAATTATTCCGATTCTCATGGGTTTCTACTATTTTCTCGCTTTGACCAAAATCGCTGTCACTAAAATTTTAGTATTACGCAGTGTAATTCGTATTATATATTTGCTTTGTGCTCCGCCAATTACTGATTTCTTTCTATCCGTTATTTTTCCTTTTTATCTGTATGTACATACATACATCTTTATAAGATATGGCGTTACTAAATATTCCCTCCTTTTCCTTGTTTTTAGGTGTCCTATTGATGGTTGTTGAATATTTCTGCTTCATGATCTTCCTTTTCCCGATACTCTGACTCGTAGATGGTTACTTACTGCTCGATATACTAAGGATATTCAGCGTTTAGATATTTATTTGTGCGTTAGTTTTCTGTAAACTGTTCCTCACAGTACTATCTGATTTTATTTTCACGGAGATAGTCTATTCCTAGATGGAAAAGGATCTGGCTGTAACTTATCTTCTCTATATGTGACAAAGCACAAACAAAATAACACGTTGTTTAAGAAAAGGCAATATAAATATCGTCTACAACACATTAAGAAAAACATAGGAACACAATCGCCACTGGAAGAATAACAGCGCAGAGAAATTAGTAGTTTTGGAGATCACGGCAGATACAAGACATATAATATGCTTGGGTACTATCAATATTCTAATGAGAGTAAAGTGGTTCATGGTTCTAGAATCAATATAACTCCAGAAGAATACAAATCAACTGAAAAGAGTCGTTCGTAACAATCAAGTATGTAAAGTAAACACACCTAATCTCCACTTTCAAAGACTCTTCTGAAAAAAAAGCGATACTTCTGTCAGTTATGAAGTCAACCAAAGCAGATGTTAACATTTTCTTTTATTTTGACAAATGAGATAATTCTTCTAAAGTTACATTTTCTATATTCTTCATGCAAGTAGATTTTACGGTCATGAGCCATTATTTAATTGTTCTTACTTATTATCGCCGTTTTCAAACTTCAAGAAACATCACTTTCAGGTTCTGATAAGGATTCTATAAAATCACCTAACTTTTAATAATAATGATAATAATTTATTTTATTTTAATAATAATAGTCATTTATTTTATGAACTTCGTATCTACATTTACTTGCATTATTTTATTACACGATATTTGGGAAGTGGTGAAGGAGTTACATGTTATTATTATTGGTGCTTCTAAACAGATTTTGACGTCCTTTTGCACTGTATTCAATGAACAATAGAATTAAATCATTCGGTGGATATAGTCTTCAATTGTATGGTAGTGTTGACAATATTAGCTTGCAGTATATATCATTATGGTGATATACAGGGTGATTCAGAACTTATCAAAAAAAAAATATATTCTGGATGTACGGGGGACTTTACAAATACAATTTTGTAAAGAAAAAAATCAAAAAGGGCAGTTCGAAAATAGTTTTAAAATACACTTCTGCAAGGCACTGGAAACTGGTCCATTGTAAAACCTGACCTCGCACAATGCGACCGGCATGGCGGTGTGATAAAAACGGACAAAAACTTTCCCAAGGAAATAAATAAATAGAATTTTATAGCACCTATTTTATATCAGCAAATTCAACTGCTTTTGCCTTTATTAATTAATAAAATTAATTTATGTTTTTAAATAGTAAAATCATTTGACATACCCGATGTTACAACAACAGTTGTTCAAAATTTTATCCACCAACATGTAAACACATTTGGGTCCGTCTTACTCAGTTTCTACGAACTAACACAAATGTTGTCTTGCTTCGCCATAAATTAAAACGATATCCATCAACTCCGAGTTGCTATACACGCAAACTAATTTTGACACTAACTGCTAAAAAACTATTGTAAATACCACATATAACGGGTAAACACTATCGCAACGATGATTGCAAAATCGGATTTCAGTATTCGGAGTCGCTGTGGCCACGTGTCTCTCCACGCGTATTGCGAATGACGCTAGAGACTACAGTTGTCCAGCTATGTAGTGGTTGAATGTACTATAACCTCAATAATTTTTTTCTCGGAAACTATAAGGATTTTTAATTTTTTTTACGATATTGACTCCATTACTCATGCCGCATCTATTCCTAATTTTTTTTTTTGGATAAGTTGAGAATCACCCTGTATATCTATTACGATATATTTGATCATAAAAATGATTTTCTTACTCCCCAATGTTATACAACCGATTACATGTTAATATCATATGATTAATAATGTCACAATTATTACGTTAATTTATGTCTGGCGTAAAAATTGCTGTAGAATTATTAATGTATGAATAAGTTTGCTCTAGATTATTACCCTGCCGGTTGTTAATGTATAAAGTGAGCAATATAAATATGTTATAGCCATATAGTTAATTGCGAACTCTGAATAAGCTTCAATAAACATAAAATAAACATAAGTGATTTTTTTACTCTAGATTACCATAAACTTTGCGGTTTATGCTTTGAAGTTACGACAACTGTATCGAGCATGAAATTCCTATCTACAGGGTAGGATAAAATATAATACTTTTAAATTAAACTTAAATAATTCTATTTTATATTAGGCTCACGCGGTTTATATTTGACATCTCATCACGCAAAAAGATTTCCCTCGTGGACGATTTTTTCTTTCAGCAGGATTTAAGTTTTTTAGAGGTTGTTTAAAAATTAAATTAAGGCCACACAAAAAATAGAATGTGTAGAATGAAAGGAGGAAAGCTAATAAAATTCGCACACCGTGCAAAAAATAGATTTACATTTTAATATGTCACGTGATGGTATACTGGCAGTTCACGGTCTTCTAAATAGTCGGATTAGTAATAATTTTAAAAACTAAATGTATCCATGATTTCAATTTGAACTATTTATAACTAAATCTGATTTAAATAGTTTTTATTTGTTTTACTCTAGAACTGGAAAATTATCATGTTATAATTTTACGGTTTTTAGACGTACCCATTATAAGGCTTATAAAGCAATAGTGTCACATATCAATTGTTTTTATAAATTGTATGGCATTAATGCTTTACCAAATTTTCAAATTAAATTAATAAATAGTCGAAGATTTTAATAGATGCTATTTTTGCTAATGGTAGCAAAGCTTCAATTATTTCACATTTTAGTAATCCCACTATTCGCGTCATTGTATAATAACATGTACAGGGTGATTCACTATATTTTGACCCCCCTTTAACTTTTTTGTTTAAAGAGTTATAAAAAAATGTAAAATACGAAAGTTGCACGACTTTTTATGGATTTTTCGAAAATGATATTTGAAAAACAAATGAAGTCCAAACAAAATGGCCGCGGATATTAACTTTGTTAATTTAAATGTAACACCCTATATATTTTTACATATTTGGATAGAACGTTCTCTATCGAGCATAGTCATATAGGGTTTGTTGGGTCCATCTCTAACAATAAGCGAGATACTATTAAAAAAAGAAAAGAAGGTGTTTTAATAAGAAAATAAGATAACTTTAAACAATCAACTTCTTCGGTCATTTCAATTAACTTCTGCTCAAGAACTTGAAAATTTAGATCCCAACGCACGTTTACAATTTTACCGCTGGTTAATTTGCTTAAAATTGTTTTGTAGCGACGAATCTTGTTTTACAAGAAACGGAGTTGTTTTTCATAATTTGCATGTGTGAATTGATGAGAATTCTAAAGAAATACGACAATAATGATATTACCTGATAGCCACAGCAATCAACATCTTGTTTTCATCGCCTATTGAATTCAAAGTTTTAAATTCGCGACACTACTACGCAAATCGAAACATACAGATATGCAAATAATGCAATTTTTCTTAAGAATGGCTTTCTGTAGCCGATTTTCTCAAGAGACTATATTTTTTTAAATAAAACGACCTTTTCAATGTTGCTGCCAGTTTTAAAAAACTACGATCACTGTAAAAGTTTTTACCGCTAAAAGGGAGAGGTAACCGGAGAAAACTATCACGCAGTATATCGATCTGACTAAAGCTTTAAGAAATAATACGCCATAATAGTCCAAATAAATGTGCCAAATTTTAACGCGATCGGTGAAAGGGTTATGAAGTTATTAATTAAATTAGTTCTTTTTTGACAACTTTGAAGGCTTGTAACTCAAAAACCAAAATTTTTTCATTTAATTTATTTATCGTCGTGAATATGTAGTCAAACGTTGTCGGTGAAATTTGCGGACACCCTGTATCATCACATTATTTGTTACTTTGATTTATTTATTTTAAAATAAGTATTCGATACTTCTCTTTTTGTCAGACACACGGAAACAATATATTACAAATTAACGCCTTAAACTTGCTAACTAAACTAAAAATTAAGAAAATATTATCGAATTATTATTTTGTTCATATTAAATTTGTAAAAATGTAAAAACACTCTTAGCTTAATTTGATACTTCTTAGTTTTATATATTTTATTTTTAGTTTCTCTCAGATCTTTGGCCAATTAATCAAATAATAGTAAAGTTTGATATTCCTGATTTATTATTTACACGTTTCCCTTATATTTACTTTCATAATACATTTTAAGATTTTTATTACTCACTCAACACTATATGTTCATGATGAGCATACCTTATAATTAATTTTGTTTTCATAACAGACTAAATTATTTACATAACTCGAGCGTGTATATAATTTCATTAAAACAAATTTTAGACAGTTAATGAATATAATGAACAGACTAAAGGAAGGAAATGTTTATTAGTATTTAATTAAGCGTTTAACGGTTTATTTAATCCCATTAAAATTTTAGAATATAACAGTTTCAGTAAAGTATCAATATTAACTTAAATATCATTGATACGTATAAATACTGAAAAATTTAAATATTGACAAATATTTTATTCGCAGAAAGAAAAAATTAAATGAGAAAATTCCATGATATTACTTAATAAATTTATAGGCAACTGTTTAAATTATAATTATGTTGCAGTTGTCAAATACATATAATATATTATTATAATGTACTACATATATTAAAATTACGTACGTCCACATAAAATGTAGTTAATACATATCCTTCATAAATGTTTACAAGCCACGTGACCGCCGAGCTTAGGCAACTCAACATTGCACGATTGGTGCTGGTAACGAAAATTCCCTAAATCTTGACTTCATCAATATTAATGATTCGTTTTCAATGAACAATGAAAAACCGTTACGTCTACGCTCGAGATAATCTTGTGAAAAATTACTGCAATCACAGCCGATGAAACAAAATATTGCGATTAAATTTTTTAAATTCATAAATTAGAAGAGTAAGTACTATTTTTTATGAAGAACGAATTGTAATAGAATCTTGCTCAAGATGACCTGAAATATGAAGTGGAAAAATAACATATAGGAATATTAGAAAAACTGTAATTATGCTAAACACATTCAGAAACTATGTCCATTCTTTAAAGATATGACCATGTAGGTACATAAACACTTTTTATTACACTATTCTTATCTCTATTATTCACTTGCTACCGATTATTATTTATTATTTTTTATCCTACACACCAATTTGTTTCTTCTGTAACTTCAATTTAAAATTTTAAAGCTAGAAAGTTATTTTTTACACCTATATTTTTTGTTTTATTAACTTTTAAATCTGTTGTTCCGAATTTTTTTAAATTTGCTGAAATTTAATGTTTTTTCTTTTAATGTTTATTTCCTATAATTTGTTGGTGTATAGCCAACATATGAATGTTTAAAAGAGTTATAATTTTCTTTATCTATATTAATTTTTTATTGCATAAAACAAGTTTGTTTTACATACACCAATAATTAAAATTTATATGTTGTAAAGTGCATTGCTTGTAATTACCCAGTTATATTTGGCATTATTTGGTAAAGGAGGAACCTTTTTAATTAATAATAACAAAAAAAAACACATTTCGCTTAATTTAATCTTTACCATCGAAAATTGATGCAATTCAAAACTTAAACTAACGATGTATTACATTGTTCAGGTGCACAGAATTCAGCCTACCGCCGACAAAATAACTCTTAGATCGGTTACCTGGTTTTTGCATAAAAAAACAATAAAATAGAAAATAGGAAAATTGTTACTGCGAGTTAGATGCAAAACTGCCTACCGTATGCCCAAACCTTTAGAGTTCGGGTCACGCGGTTCGTAACCGAACCGAACTCAATTTATTAATGTAAACAATATGAACATGTTCACAGATTAATAGGTCGCGTGTACTTAAAAGACAAAACATGACATAGAGTTCAGACAAATTTTAGGTGTGATAATAGATATGTTCAACAATTTTATCTATGTTACATGATAATATGGATTATGTAATTATCTATTATATACAATTATTTAAATACCATGGTGACTACAACTAACAGTATTTTATGTAGACGTACAACATAAAAGCGTAGAACCGTGCTGACGGACTGACTACTACGATTCTTTTTTTCAGCTGGCAATATTGCGTGAAGCAACTACTCTGCGGACTAATGCTCCGATCAAGTTTCACTTCCACAAGCCACTTGAGACTCGAATAGAGGACCAAAGCAAATAGGGAAAAGTTTGATACCCTGGAAAGATGGAGCCTGGTATTGTTTACGGACGTTTCCAAAATGGCCAGAGGGACAGGTGCAGGAATATATGGATTCAGATGTAGATAGAGTGCAAGCTACAGTCTGGGGAGGTTTCCCACTGTATTCCAAGCAGAATTTTTCGCGAGAATGGCGTGTTTAGCAGAGAATGTACGTAGAGGTTACAAACATAAATTCACATACATATTTTCTGACAGTCACGCAGCAATTAAGGCTTTATACACATAAGGTAAGTTCAAAACTTGTGTGTTTACAAATGCTTACCGAACTGGCTACCATGAATACAGGTAGATTCTGTTGGGTGACAGGACACAAAGGCATTGACAGAAATGAGAAAACGGATGAACTGGATTCTGTGGCACATCTCCCAGTGTGGTCAGGAGGGATTTTGGTAAATGGACTGAGTCAGAACACAGGAAATACTCAAAGCCAGGGCGAAGCGAAGCGAAGGAACTTATGGAGTGTTCCTTGCAGAAAAGAACGAATGAGTTGCTGAACTCAAATCAACTAAAAAAGTGACGGGATTTACAACGGTACATTGTCATTTTAGGAAATACATCTATACAAGCTAAGGCTTGTCGATAGTCCGGTTTGCCGAGGATACGACTCGGCGGATAAAACCTCTGTATATTCTGGACGAGTGTCCAGGATTTGCAAGCAGTAGAATGACATTCCAGGGAAAATCGTTTCTGGAACCAAAGGAGCTGAGAGAAGTATTGGCAAGGAAGCTTTTGGGTTTTGCAAAAAGGACAAAACTGTTTCTGAATGGGACTAAAAAGTGAGACACACTGTAGGCTTGATAAGGCCGCTGTGTTGTGGGACTTGAATAGAACCAAACCACCAGTCTGAAAGGAAGAAGAATGCCCCGACAATCATATACCGCACTAGATTTATACCAGTTCCGATATTATTAATGCATATGTGTATACCATAAGTGAGACAACTGGAGAATGATCCAATTAATTTTGTTGTCTTAACCACACACATAGAGTGAGTAGTTATGAAATGTAACAATGCTATATCTACTAATGACAACTGCTACTCAATTCTTAAACCTTAAACGATCAAACTGGCATAAAGCGACTTGCTGGTTCGCAGGTACTATAAAAGCCAGATCTGTATCGTCACTAGGCGAAATAATTTTTCAACTGATAATACGGAAAATTTTGTTTTGCAGATTAATGCCCCGACTCTATTATGATCGCAGTTCCCTGGTCAAGAATATTGATATTGTATAAGTCTAAGATATTTCTTAACAAAAACAAGAAAATAAAAGGAAAAGTTCATTTTAACAAATGGAAACAGTTATTGGCGGTAGTTGGTACTTTACACTGCAAAAAAATAAATATTTCCAAGTTGGATATTTTTTTATGGATTTTAATTAAATGTCAGGTTAGGTATTTGAAGTCGTCCCGTAATGTTTGCTGAATAAACAATACCCAATACGTCGAAAGGTTTTAAGAGGAAACAATTATGATAACAAACATTATTATTATCGTATCATGATAATTTGTGGTTAACTGCGCCAAACGACTTACCCCGGCGATAATAGTTCACTGATTCAAAACCAAAATAAAAAACTACAGCAATGGCCTATAAACTGTCTTGATAAAATTGACATAGAACTGTGGCTCAATGCCAGCACAAATAATTTATTTTTAATAGCATCTGCTCTTCGCATTGCATATTTAATATCTATTTACAAATCAATACATGTTACTATAGCTTATAATTATGTTAACCACGGTTGTTTTGTTCTTCGTTGATGTGATCATTTAATTAGTACTAGACGGTCCTGGTAGGTAATTCATTATAACAAAGGTTGTATTAAGACATACATAATTTGTGCTTAGGCATGCAGTGACGTCGTACTGTCTAAACTTAAATTATATCTAAACTGAGAAAAACATTTCGTTTGTCATGTTATTTGTCTCTACACCGGGATGGCCAGAAGTACGGAATAAAATTCATATCTTTTGAATGAGTTAATTTTTTTTTAAATGCCGAAACACGTTAACTGATCTTGATTTTTTCATTTTTTCCCATCTTTCGGTTACATAATAATTAATTTTTCTTCAACCCACTAACCCCCAGCTACCCCTACTTTTTTTTCAAATGGAAACATAAGGCATAAGGGGTCTCGTTGAAAAGCTTATAGAAAACCGAATCCAGCTATACCAAATAAACTAGTTTTATTTTTTCAATAGCAAGTTTTTTTCAATACCGCAAATGCGGAAAATGTCCTCCATTCACTATTTGGCATTCTTCAAGACGATAGTAAAAGCTGTCCACAGCATTCCGAATGACTTCAGCTAGTAAATTATGCATATTCGCCCTAATCTTGTTCTTTAAAGTCTCAATATTATCCGGTCTGTCCTGGTAGACTCTTTCTTTCAAATATCCCCAAAGAAAATAATCCAGGGGTGTTAAGTCAGGGGATCTTGGCGGCCATTCAACTGTACCCCGTCTACCAATCCAGCGATTTGGAAACATTTCATCTAAGTATCTTCGAACATCAATACCAAAATGTGGGGGAGCGCCATCTTGTTGGAACCAAATTCTTTCATTCGGTATATCTGGATCAATTTCATGAGGGAAAATCACAGCTAGAGCAGGTATCAGGTCAAATGTTAGGAAATCCAGGTAGCGTGCG
>NW_019416786.1:205881-261633 GCF_000390285.2 Anoplophora glabripennis
GGGATATTTGAAAGAAAGAGTCTACCAGGACAGACCGGATAATATTGAGAATTTAAAGAACAAGATTAGGGCGGAGATGCATAATTTACCAGCTGAAGTCATTCAGAATGCTGTGGACAGCTTTTACTATCGTCTTGGAGAATGCCAAATAGTGAATGGAGGACATTTTCAGCATTTGCGACATTGAGTTTATTTTTGTAAATTATCTGGTTGTTTCAATTTCTAGATGAAAAAAACTTGTTATTGAAAAAATAAAACTTGTTTATTTGGTATGGCTGGATTCGGTTTTCCATAAGCTTTTCAACGAGCCCCCTCATGCCTTGTTTCCATTTGAAAAAAAAGTAGGGTTAGGAGGTTGAAGAAAAATTAATTATTATATAACCGAAAGATGGGAAAAAATCAGTTAACGTGTTTCGGCGTTTTAAAAAAAATTAACTCATTCAAAAGATATGAATTTTATTCCGTACTTCTGGCCATCCCGGTATTTGTTTTGCCATTTTGCGGACATGAAGTTAGAGAGGCGCATCAACCATTTGCAAATTTTATACGGAAGAGTAAAACTAAAATTATATTTCCACATATACATGGTGTTTCAAACTTAGCCTGCAATATCCTATTTGTGCATAAAAAATAGAAGAAAACGTTTATGAGAACATAAGCAAATAAATATCTCCAAAGCGGACTAGAGTGCTTTAAATGAGAGCCACTAAAATAGTTTTAGGGTGGTCCGAATTTTATGCAGGAAACTTCGAGGGTAGATAGATAGATCTCTTTAAAATAATATGTGTTTGCCTTATAAACATAGGTCTGTAATGGCCCCGTTTTAGAGATACAGGGTGTTGAGGTTTAAAAAAAAATTGATTTTTTGTTTATATCGCACACTACCTCACAGGTGGTGTAGAAAGGAGTGCAAATAATTTTGCTAATGTGCTTACAAATTACACTTACTTTTAAACATAAACAAGTATTCTTCTAATATTATCGTTAGAAGTTTCTGCCACAAGGGGATTGTATTGGTATGAATAACTTGAGAACGGTGAATCTTAGGGAAAAATTAAAGTTACCTTTATCTTTATTAAAGTATTTTGTACATTAAATACAAATGAGTTACAATGACATGTAAAAAATGCAGTGGCGTAGGTTTTTTGTAAAAAAGGGGGTGACCCCTGTCCAGTTGTGCACCACTGGTTGAACCTTTAAAGCTCATATTTCAGGGAATATAAGGCTTACTATCATACATTATATGTATGTATTTTATGTATTTTATTGAGATCGGTTAATAGATTCCCGAGATATAAACAAAAAATCAATTTTTTTTTGACAACTTCAACACCCTGTATCTCTAAAACGGTGCCGTTCCAGACCTATGTTTATAAGGTAAACATATATTATTTTAAAGAAATCTATCTGCCCTCGAAGTTTCCTGCATAAAATTCGGACTACCCTGTATATACTTTCGAAATGATGGATTATTGTTGTGTTATAAATTAAACAGTTAAAATAATAATAGTCGCTTAATGTAGTGCGTGATACAGTCAATTGTAAATAAAAATATGTTTCGTCTTTTTCTTACGCAGTAACTAAATGAGCAAAAAATTGGAAATTTTATACAATTTTACAGTGAAAGTATAGTCTGATACTATTTCTATATGTTGCACTGTTCCGGATAAAACTGACATAGATAATACATTATGTGCTGAACATATGGGAACTAAATTTTTTAAAACAAGGTTCATATAAGTAGAAGAATAATATATAAATAAGTTTGCCTCTTAGATTACTCCGGCCACAAATGCGCACTAGCAATGAAAACGCTTTAAGTAGCTTATTCTTTATTCCTACTAGCCGAATGGGTTTTCTCAATGTGGCGCAGTTCAGCCTGAGTTAGAAATAGAAACGCAAACTTACTTGTGTCGGTTTTGTATCTAATGCCTATGCTAATTTATTTGGATAAAAAGGTTTTATTTGTAACTGGAAAATGAAAAATATGCTTTAGATATGTTAATCAAATATTGTTTTTTTGAACTCTTGTTTTACTGGTTTTCTTTAACTTTAATTTTATAAGTAGCTATTTTTGAATGTTATTTTGTACACTGTTGTCGCTTTACAATTTAGAATACCCATTTTTGTGATATGAACATATTTAATTTTTAAATCAACTTTACTTAAATTTTTTACTCCAATAATGGAAAATAAAAAAAGTTAAGGCAAAATTTAGCCATAATGTCCCTGTTCCCCTGTGATTATCCCTGACTGATAGTTATAAATATCATCACAATAATATTTGAAAATTAATATTTATACTCACAATTAGATTAAAGCTTTGTTGCGTTATCGCAGACTATTACGGAGATATTAGACTACAAGCCCTTCGGAAATTTTCAAAGGGTCATTTGACTCACCATGAATTACTTATAAATCAATACCACCACATAACAATGTGTGAGTACACAGGTAAGCTAAACATGTCCACCAAGGGGGAGTGGTTTTCGGCAAAACATTTTTGTACGGCATTTCTAAAGTATATAGGTTATACAAAAAAAAATGAGCCTCGACCTAATGCCGTACAAAAATAGCAATACCGGAAGCCAGGAAAATTTTTGATTTTCTGAAAATTTTAGCCCGGTTTTTGGTGATTTACTACAGTATGGCATTTATACAGCAAGTTTCGGATTGATACATAGATAACTTTTTTAGTGACGCCGTACGTATCTGCTGATACAGGGGTTAGAAATGCAGGGCACAACCCTTTATTTTAGCCCCTATTGTTGAAAAATGTACGGCATCGATTCCACATGACTCTCCAAATAATTCTTGGCAACTATGCCGTCTGAAAATTATGGTTAATGCAGAAGTTTATAAACAATTACTTGTATTTTGGAATTAAAAGTGATTTTAATTTCCAAAGAAACCAAAAATTTTACAAAAATGTTAATATCGCATTTTTGATACAATACATGTATGTTGTTAATAAAATTCGATTTCCTCAAAAACGGTTAAGCAAAGTGAGAGAGGAATCGAACTATGAAAGAACACATTTGGCAATGCTGTCAAAGATGTATAAATTTAAATAGATAATTTCGTCTGCTCCTGTATAATCCAGGCATATGGAATATCACTTGGTGTTGGGTACTTATTTAAATTACTATGAGTTACTTTAATTGCCCAAATTTCATTGTTGTCATGGTAGCGACTTAGAAGTTATAATTGGAATTTGTTTTTCAAACTTCCTTTGAAGGCGAATGACTCCACAACGAAGCCCGATAGGAAAAAAAATATATGAAGTACTACAACTATTTTGACCTCCTCTGTATACCCCTTCATTTTTGACGTGACCTTTCCGGACACCCTTTATATGTAAGTACTTGCATAATAGTATGAAACAAAAAGGGGCAGGGTCAATTTTAACTTACCACAAAAAGAGTCCGTATAATATGTGTTGAGATAGAAAAGAGTAAGCCAGTAAAGAACTACTATTGGGATTAACGTAACAATTTACCGCAGCAGGGGCGCGTCTTGAAATTTTCCGCATTATTTTGAAAATATTAAAATATAAACACAATATTTAGGAATTAAATTCCTTTCTTTTATTTTTTACCACTATTGATTTAAATTAATAAGAAATTACACTGAAAATGATCAGGACGATAAATTTACGAAGAAACGCGCCTTCGTAACTGCAAAACACGGTATGTAATGCAAGCTGCTACGATGTACGCCACGCCGCGCGCCGCCAATGTCAAAGTGACGCAGAGATCTTCTTACAATTCTATCTCAACAAATATCGTACAGACTGTAGGTATAGAACGTAAAAATAAGTAAAAGTTAACAAAATATTAATTTCTTACTCATAAGGAAAGCGACAATTAACAGTTGTCCCAAGTGTTCCGCGGTAATCGGTAAGTAAATACCCAAAAACGAAAATGACCGTTCAATATTTACCGAGGTCACAGGCGCATATCTAAAATAGTAATAGAAGTTTTTAATAGATGCTATTGTTACTAATGGTGGCAAAGCATCATCTACTTCACATTTTAGTAATCCCACTATCTGCCTCATTGTACAATAACACGTACGCGTCTGCCTCTGATCTAAAGCTTCGCATCGATCAATTTATTCGATACGTATCTAACTGCACCCTAATGCCTGCCCTAGTTTTCCACAATATCATTAGTTAACTAGTTGTACTTTCTACAGATTAGTAGGTCGCAGTCTGTTGGTAGATATAAAATAATGCTCTATTACATTATTGAGTAGAATAGGCAATTAAGATAAAACATACTATGTATCCTATGTTATAAATGTTTTAGTGGAAGTGCAAAAATCGTTTTCAAATTTTATTAATTATTTATTAAATAGCAATTCATATAATTCCTTTTTGTGCAATAATAACTTGTAGATTGATATATATTTTTTTAGCTTAGTTAAGATTTTCATTTAACAGTTACATACTTACATAGGCGAGAAATGTAAATAATTTGACAACGTTTGCTACTTTAATATTAAAGAGAGCAAAATATTTTGTGCCGCGAAAAATATCAATTTAAAAATATTTTTGATATATTTTTAAAGCGGCCATCGCCTTACCTCGTTAAAAATAGATACCTATCTATGTATGAGGTGATATTGGTGCCACTTGCAAGATAAATAAAACGTAATGTATTGTGTTTTACTAAAGGTCTGTTGCAATATATGGATTTGGTTTGGTCCCCAAAAAATGTTTATTTCCGTTTACACATATTTTTAATTTTATATTCGTAGCATTTTTAAGTCATCATCTATTTTAAAAGGTCAATTTCCTCTACAAAAATGTGTAAACAATGTGTGAACTAAATATATTTTTCATACAGTTTTATATTTTAAATAGCCTTTAATTTTTAAGTTTTTAGAAATTATTATTTACTTATTATTAAAGATAATGTAAAAAATAAAAAATAAAATACTCCACGAACATTTTCTATGGGAAGACTATATTACAATATTTCATTAAAAATGGATTATTTTATATACCATACATGTATATAGGGTGTGTCAATTAAAACTTTCCATCTGGAAAATATCGGAATAAAAAAAAACAAAAAAAAAAACCTGAGACACGTTGATTTTCTTTTCAAGGGGGCCACGTGATGGCGAAAGTTTTGGTGTATTGGAAGCTACCCCTTATGCAGGAGTGTAAAGTACCCTTAAACTTTAAATGGTACCCTATGTCGAGTGACACCTCATTTTAAAGCTTTTTCAATTCTGGTCACGACAACACACGACTTTTTAAATTTTGGTTTGGATATGACTATAAAATCATCACTTAAAGAATAAGACAAAATATCAATGAATGAAAGAATGTTATTTTATTAAATGTTCGAATTGGTTTCCCTCCACTTCCATACGATAATAAAATCTTTACTTCACTTCTGAACAAACATTTCGAAGCAATTCTTGCGTTATCTGACGACATTCTTTAACAATTCGCCGACGCCTCAAGTGAGTTAATAGTGTTGCATACATTTTCGACTTTAAGTATCCCCATAGAAAAAAGTCTAAGGACGTTAGATCTGGCGATCTGGGAGGCCATTCGATTGAATCTCTGCATCGTATCCAGTGATTTGGACAGTTCTGATTAAGAAAATTACGGACTGCTACGGTGGAGCACCATCTTGCTGAAACCACACATCCTCTTCTAACAAAGCGTTGTCATTTTCCAATACTTCCACAATCAGATCAGGTAGATATTCGTTTCCAGTAGTGTCGTGCACGATCACTCAGTTCCTCACAGAACTGCAAGCGGTGATCAGGATCGTCTTCATTAATTTCTTGTACCAAATTAATTTTGTGTGAGTGATACTTATGAATTTTTAGATTCAGCGGCAACAAGTACAAAAATTCCTGAAGTACTTGCTAGTTTCCTGGGACTCAAATTTGGTTCCCTTGCGATGTGATCCAGGACGGCTACCTGATTACCCTCATTGCGTACGACCTGTTCACGTTAATGCTTTCTGTTTCCAACCGATCCAGTTACCGAAAATTTATGCACTAAATCCAGGACGCACCGAAGGGTTTTTGTCAGGATGACGATCATTAAAAATATGTCGTACACAATCATTATTCTTGTGGAACAAACTAATTATTTCCACTTTTTTAGCAATTTGGAATTCAATCGACTTTGTGATGCTTTTACTGGATATTGTCTCGACAAGATAAGACGCGACAATATTGTCTCGACAAGACAATACGAGACAATATTGTCTCATTTAAAGTAAAACAGGTAAGTTAAACTGATAGAGTATGAAGTTTTTGTATTGAGAAATTGTTGAAGAATGTTTGAAGAATGTCGTCAGATAACGCCTGAAATGCTTCCAAATGTTCATTCAGAAGGAACAAAGATTTTATTATTGTATGGAAGGGGAGGGAGGCCAATCACCAAACGCTTAATAAAATAGCATTCGTTCCAAGACACCAAAAATGACGCCATTATGTGTCCCTGTAGTCGACGTGTTTCAGTTTTTTTTGTTTTTTTTCCCGATATTTTCCAGGTGGGAATTTTTAATTGGAACACCATGTATAAAAAAGAAAACAAAACATTATCGGAGTAAAATTAATAAAAATAGTGTGAGCATAATTGCCATAATTAAAACACGGAAATCTAAGAATGATTTTATTGAACTGACCGTAACGAAAGAATTATTTTAAAACTAAATTTTCCATCAGAATGCAAGTTTGTAGTTTCATATTATAATAGATTATTTATTCTATAGTTTGATGGATGTATTATTTATTTATTATGAAATTTTATTTATGGTAAATATTGATGATTGATATCATATTCGTACCCAGATAATTCATGTGCATTAGTTCTGGTGCGTAAGTAAAAATACGGATTTCTAAAATATTCTTACAAATCAACTGCTCTTATGAGACTTACTTTAAAAATTAGTTTCTTTGTGTAACTCATTAGTCCTATAGATTTGCTGAAAAACCTTGAAATTATCTAGGTACTTTGAATATCTTAGCCTCAATGACTACTTTTTACGTTACCGTTTGATATACTTAATTTAAGTGGAATCTATTTTGACTTTATGATATGGTATTGTTGAGGAATATGTTAAAATTGATGATTGATGTTAAAAGTGACCCCTGTCATGTGGGCGCGTTATCATAATGGTGAAATATTTACATCAAAGTGGGCAATCGAATTTCTTTCTTTGTGTACAAATGGAGACCTTTAAGTAATTATTGTTCTAATATTGAATATGATAAATTATTTTGTTATATACATCAGAACTTATCCAATTTATTAGTTTATCTTTGAACATCAACTATTATTATTATTATGTACCTATTTTTTTAAATAGTACTGACGCTTTAATGACAGTAGCAAGTTCATTTTTCATAATTGGCCTTTTTTCAGGGAAATTTGACCTGTTATAGAATTAATACGAAACTAATTAGATAACGGTCATTATCAGAGGGTTCCAGCTTCATCGTTGCGGAAAAATCTCATTTTCACCTGTCATGGAAATGATTTATTCAGCTTCCTGTTCCAAACGCCAATTTACGTTTTTTTTTGATGTGTCATCACTGGATAAATATTTTGTTTGTGACTGTAATCCTTGAGAAATAAAATTTGCAAAAAGAATGGTTCTCAGTAAGGTTTCTCTAGAGTAACGCAAAATCGATAGCGCTATAAATTACATTCTTCAACACAGCAATTTACTCAAACGCATCAGTCAAATAGCTTTGAAATTGGCGTGTCCCTCTATGCAAAGTCGTTCTAAAGTAATTTTAGTATTTGGGGTTATGCGGTGTATTTTACGTGAAACTAAAATTTACGCTATAGCGTTGAAAATGCGGCCAAACTCTTTGTTCCATTACTGCAAATTTAGTTAATTCATTTATTATTTAGCACAATTTTCCTTAATATAAGTAAAACACAAATAAGTTGCATAAATTTATAAAGAATACATTTTAATTAATTTGTAAGAAATAGATGATTTTTTTTAATAAAATTACCAGTGTAATATAAAGCCCTTGTAGACAGGATGTAAGAAGTTTAACTGCCACTACTTCAGCATGAGCTAGAGTAATCATAAATAAATAAAAAAGTTGTATATTACAGGGGCGTAAGATTAACAGTTTTCAACATACAGCGAGTATTAATATTGGGGAGTTTCATCACAACGTGACAATAGCGCTTAACCTAACGCTACACAGCTGGTGCATACCAAGTGTGCACGCGGCAGACTTGTCCTACGGAAGAAATGTAAACAACTATTATTGTGAAACATTTAGTAAATTTGAAAACAATTGTTATTCACTTTTTAAATAAATAAAACAAAATGTATCGATTTTGTAGTACGATGATAGTGTTGTACCTAAATTTTAGCTCGAATTTTAGTAATTATGAATCTCTTAAAACAGGAACTTAACTTTTAATCAAATCATAAATTATGTATTTGAAAAATATGAAATTAAAGTACCCGAAGATTCATGTTATCCAATGTCATACGTATTAAAAATTTATTTAGGTACTTACCAAAAAGCAAAATTCAATAATTTTTAAACGCACAAGTACAAAACAAACTACAACATATGCTCAAAATGTCCACCACCATTTTGGTGCGATGCACGCACTCGCTGGAAAACACCTCAAGAAAAGGAAATAATGGTACGCAAAAAACACTCAGACACGGTCTATTTCCAGATACCAACTGAATTGCGTATTGCTGGACAGCTTAGTACCTCACCTTATTCGCCACGCTGTTGTCACATTGCTTGACATGAATTTTATCGAATTTTAAATTTATTAAAACGCTAATTATTTTTTAGGATTAAGCATAGGTATAGGACGTTTAAAAAAGTGATAAACATTGGATTTTATGGTATTCTATGCACGCAGTTATGTCAATATTCCTTAATTAATCGAACTTTTGTACATCAAGTTGGAGATTTCGATAATTTTTTTCTCGGAAATGGTTGAGTTTAGGACCCACGTCATATGAGGCTTTTTGTTTATTTTAATGTATTCTATCGTCTGTTAAGGCAGTCAAACTTCTAACACCCTGTATATATGTCAATTTTTAGAATAATAACCATAAAGATATAAAAACATTTTTAGTTATAAAAGTCGCTGCAACCAATAAAAAAATAACATGTCAATATCATTTATAAGTGAAATTATTTTGGAGTTGATTGGAATGAACAAAATTTTTAGTTAGAAATAGTATGTGAGAATGAGAACATACTGTGTAAAAATCACTACATTCGTTGTTAATACTACACATTTCTGAGTAGAGGCTACACAAAGTTATGTACAAATAGATACCGACGCGCAATTTGAACACTGCTATCAGACAGCTAATAAGTTTACTTGGTTGTAATCAATAATTGATTTTAGTTAATATTAAGTGTACTACAGATTTATAGATACCGATATTTCTTTATGGTATAGAAGACATGGATTGAAAAATGTGTTAATAGGAAATGTTATAGACGAAGGCTCCATTTTCCAAATTATATTACCAAATATAGAAAAGGTTATACGAGAGTTTTTTGTTACATCTGGGAGTACTTCAGGAGTGGATATAATGGAACTTGGTCTCCTGTTGATACAAACCATGAACTTTTTTGTTTTATAAAAATAAAATAATAAATACAAATAATATAATAACCAGGTGGAATCCATATTTCGCTAAAATGCCAAAAGCAATAGCATCTTGAATTTAGTACACCCAGAAGAATACACCGGGCAGCTTTTGATAGTCATCTTCATTTTTGACATATTCTGGTGCCGATTAGTCTAAAGTAAGAGGGCACGGAAGTTGGAATAATAATCTAAAAGTTACATAGAAAATTCCATCGGACAGAAGAAAACAATATCATTTGGATGTAACAAGAGAATTTTGTTTAATATTTGTAATAAATGGTTTAGTTCTCATCAAATAAGAGCTAATATGCATTATTTTCCATTATAGTCCTTATACTATAATAAATACTACTAAAATACAACATCATAATCTATTACGATGTGCTAGTAGATAAACATTATTAGTTCTACTTAAGTATTTATTTTCTTACATTATTTGTAAAATGGATATACCTACATTATTCTATAAAAAAAAAATCAGTCACCACTATAATAATATGTTTGTGAATAACTTTTCAGTAAGAATACTATTTTCTAAGAAATTATAAATATTTCAATATTGATCAAAGTAATGTGAACAATTTCTAGGAATGTCAGTCGCTATTACAAAAAGTGTTCATAAGAATTTTACGCAAGAAAATACGAGATATAAGCAACCATTGCTTAAGATCAGAGGAAGTTAGTTGTACAGGGTGTCTCAAAATCGATAGTATGGGCCTACCGTGAGGATACAAAAAATTTGAATAAAATTTGGGACACGTGGTGTCGAAACTATTATCTTTGGGATTTGACAGAAACGACTAACGACGTCATCAATTATATTTTTTCCAGAAACATATTCAAATTTTTTTCTCATTTCTCTCTTCTTTCTAATAAACTTTAATTAGAGCAAATTTTCTGTATTACTTCCCGTTTAAAAGTTATAAGCAATATCGGCCTAAAGAGTCTCAAAAGAAATACCACCTAAAAATCACATTAGCAGTGGAAGGATCAAGTAGTCGTTGGAAAATAATAATTATGTCTGTTGTTTAATGTGCATAAATGTCATTAAGAATAAATAAAATTATAATAAACTCGATAATTCTTTAATACAGTTAAAACCAAAGATGACGATAACAATAATAATAATTAAACTTAAAAAATGAGGCAAACGCTTTCATACTACATACATATTACAATCTATTCTCTATATGACCTCCTCTTATTTCAAGACAATCTTCGTCTTACTTCTTTGTGGACCGCGTTTATTAACATTTTGTCGTTTAACTCATTACAAGCGTTTGTGATTTTTTCTTTCAAATAATTAATATCTCGCAAAGTTGTTTTGTAAACCTTATTTTTTAAAACCACCCATAAAAAAAATTGAGGAGTGTTAGATCTGGCGACTTTCCAGGCCACTGAATAGGCCCATTAAGCCCAATCCATTTTTCTAGGAAAGTATTATCTAAATATTGCTACACAATCCTGGGCTTGTGGGGTGGAGCCTCGTCGTGCTCATTAACTGCAAAGGTACACTCTCCAGAAGTGCAGGAAGTTATTTTTGTAGGAAATTTAGGTATCTCACGTTGTGCAATGTATACTCATAAAAATAAGGCCCAATTAAATGCCTACTGATGATGCCGCACCATACATTTACTCCAAAGTGACCTTGGTTTTGGACTGGATGCGGGGATTTTCAATGGACCAGTATTGTTCGGTGTGCCTGTTTGGCAAACCATTACTGACAAACAGACTATGGTTCGTTCAAAGAACGTGCCGAAAAAGGTTCTGATCAACAATTTGAGCTATAAAATTAAATCTGTTTTCATATCAGGCAAATACTCCAAATTGTGAATTTTTTTGTCATGATTTATTGATCTTTAAAATCTTTAAAATTCGTTGAACAGCTGATTTATCCAAATTCAATTCCCGGTTAGCCTGCCGTGGGTTTTGTTCGCAATATTGTTAACAGTCTAGCTGTATTAACATTGTTCTTACCCTTCTGTCAATTATTTGATTTTTCCGAACAGAAAACGCATCTTCATTTCGTCGCAAGGTCGCTTCCATTCTTGTAAAGGTTCTATGATCAGGAATGAGTCGCTCTGGATACCTTTCTCGATATAACTCAGCTCTTCTTCAATTTTTTTTGTGACTCGCCGTAAATTAGCAACATATCAACTTTTTCTGAATGAGAAAACATTTAGTAAGCACAAAAGTTATACGTTTGACGCTCGTATTGAGTAATGACAAGTATTTTGTGACATTTATGCACTTTAAACAACCAACATTCAATTATTTTCAAACGACTACTAGATCCTTCCACCGCTAATGTGATTTTTAGGTGGTATTTCTTTTGAGACTATTTAGGACGATATTGCTTATAACTCTTAAACGGTAAGTAATGCAGAAAAATTTCTCTAATAAAAATTTATTAGAAAAAAGAGAACCTTTTAACAGGAAAAAAATTTGGAAAAATATAATTGATGACGCCATTGGTCGTTTCTGTCAAATCGCAAAGATAATACTTTCGACTGAAAATGGAGCTTACCTCATCCCATTTAACACCACGTGTCACAAATTTTATTTAAATATTTGTTTATCCTCACAGTAGGCCCATAATATCGAGTTTGAGATACTATCGAGACACCCTGTACATTGAATTATTTAAACTCACAATATAATTTTAGGACGTTGTTTTTCGGATACTAACACCAGAGGGGTAGGAAAGAGAGATAGAGAACCATATCTTTGTACAAAATACAGATATTTTGCTTTTCTTTATTTACTACTTAATCAGCAATTTATTTTCTAATAAAGCGGTTTTATATTGACTAGAAATTTGATGTCCAACAAAGAAAGAAAAGAACTACAGCCTACGAAAAGTTGATACTTTTTTGTTTGCGACAAAGAAAAAAGATAAATATCTTTCGCGATATTTGCATAAATCTAATATTTTAAATAAATTTCGACACCAGTCTTTGACATTTGGTCGTTGAAGTTTTGGTTCTACTATAGGAATAAAAATTATCTGGAAAGGATGAACNTTCCTTAATATAAGTAAAACACAAATAAGTTGCATAAATTTATAAAGAATACATTTTAATTAATTTGTAAGAAATAGATGATTTTTTTTAATAAAATTACCAGTGTAATATAAATCCCTTGTAGACAGGATGTAAGAAGTTTAACTGCCACTACTTCAGCATGAGCTAAAGTAATCATAAATGAATAATAAAGTTGTATATTACAGGGGCGTAAGATTAACAGTCAAAATACAGCGAGTATTACTATTGAGGAGTTTCATCACAACGTGACAATAGCGCTTAACCTAACGCTACACAGCTGGTGCATACCAAGTGTGCACGCGGCAGACTTGTCCTACGGAAGAAATGTAAACAACTATTATTGTGAAACATTTAGTAAATTTGAAAACAATTGTTATTCACTTTTTAAATAAATAAAACAAAATGTATCGATTTTGTAGTACGATGATAGTGTTGTACCTAAATTTTAGCTCGAATTTTAGTAATTATGAATCTCTTAAAACAGGAACTTAACTTTTAATCAAATCATAAATTATGTATTTGAAAAATATGAAATTAAAGTACCCGAAGATTCATGTTATCCAATGTCATACGTATTAAAAATTTATTTAGGTACTTACCAAAAAGCAAAATTCAATAATTTTTAAACGCACAAGTACAAAACAAACTACAACATATGCTCAAAATGTCCACCACCATTTTGGTGCGATGCACGCACTCGCTGGAAAACACCTCAAGAAAAGGAAATAATGGTACGCAAAAAACACTCAGACACGGTCTATTTCCAGATACCAACTGAATTGCGTATTGCTGGACAGCTTAGTACCTCACCTTATTCGCCACGCTGTTGTCACATTGCTTGACATGAATTTTATCGAATTTTAAATTTATTAAAACGCTAATTATTTTTTAGGATTAAGCATAGGTATAGGACGTTTAAAAAAGTGATAAACATTGGATTTTATGGTATTCTATGCACGCAGTTATGTCAATATTCCTTAACTAATCGAACTTTTGTACATCAAGTTGGAGATTTCGATAATTTTTTTCTCGGAAATGGTTGAGTTTAGGACCCACGTCATATGAGGCTTTTTGTTTATTTTAATGTATTCTATCGTCTGTTAAGGCAGTCAAACTTCTAACACCCTGTATATATGTCAATTTTTAGAATAATAACCATAAAGATATAAAAACATTTTTAGTTATAAAAGTCGCTGCAACCAATAAAAAAATAACATGTCAATATCATTTATAAGTGAAATTATTTTGGAGTTGATTGGAATGAACAAAATTTTTAGTTAGAAATAGTATGTGAGAATGAGAACATACTGTGTAAAAATCACTACATTCGTTGTTAATACTACACATTTCTGAGTAGAGGCTACACAAAGTTATGTACAAATAGATACCGACGCGCAATTTGAACACTGCTATCAGACAGCTAATAAGTTTACTTGGTTGTAATCAATAATTGATTTTAGTTAATATTAAGTGTACTACAGATTTATAGATACCGATATTTCTTTATGGTATAGAAGACATGGATTGAAAAATGTGTTAATAGGAAATGTTATAGACGAAGGCTCCATTTTCCAAATTATATTACCAAATATAGAAAAGGTTATACGAGAGTTTTTTGTTACATCTGGGAGTACTTCAGGAGTGGATATAATGGAACTTGGTCTCCTGTTGATACAAACCATGAACTTTTTTGTTTTATAAAAATAAAATAATAAATACAAATAATATAATAACCAGGTGGAATCCATATTTCGCTAAAATGCCAAAAGCAATAGCATCTTGAATTTAGTACACCCAGAAGAATACACCGGGCAGCTTTTGATAGTCATCTTCATTTTTGACATATTCTGGTGCCGATTAGTCTAAAGTAAGAGGGCACGGAAGTTGGAATAATAATCTAAAAGTTACATAGAAAATTCCATCGGACAGAAGAAAACAATATCATTTGGATGTAACAAGAGAATTTTGTTTAATATTTGTAATAAATGGTTTAGTTCTCATCAAATAAGAGCTAATATGCATTATTTTCCATTATAGTCCTTATACTATAATAAATACTACTAAAATACAACATCATAATCTATTACGATGTGCTAGTAGATAAACATTATTAGTTCTACTTAAGTATTTATTTTCTTACATTATTTGTAAAATGGATATACCTACATTATTCTATAAAAAAAAAATCAGTCACCACTATAATAATATGTTTGTGAATAACTTTTCAGTAAGAATACTATTTTCTAAGAAATTATAAATATTTCAGTATTGATCAAAGTAATGTGAACAATTTCTAGGAATGTCAGTCGCTATTACAAAAAGTGTTCATAAGAATTTTACGCAAGAAAATACGAGATATAAGCAACCATTGCTTAAGATCAGAGGAAGTTAGTTGTACAGGGTGTCTCAAAATCGATAGTATGGGCCTACCGTGAGGATACAAAAAATTTGAATAAAACTTGGGACACTTGGTGTCGAAACTATTATCTTTGGGATTTGACAGAAACGACTAACGACGTCATCAATTATATTTTTTCCAGAAACATATTCAAATTTTTTTCTCATTTCTCTCTTCTTTCTAATAAACTTTAATTAGAGCAAATTTTCTGTATTACTTCCCGTTTAAAAGTTATAAGCAATATCGGCCTAAAGAGTCTCAAAAGAAATACCACCTAAAAATCACATTAGCAGTGGAAGGATCAAGTAGTCGTTGGAAAATAATAATTATGTCTGTTGTTTAATGTGCATAAATGTCATTAAGAATAAATAAAATTATAATAAACTCGATAATTCTTTAATACAGTTAAAACCAAAGATGACGATAACAATAATAATAATTAAACTTAAAAAATGAGGCAAACGCTTTCATACTACATACATATTACAATCTATTCTCTATATGACCTCCTCTTATTTCAAGACAATCTTCGTCTTACTTCTTTGTGGACCGCGTTTATTAACATTTTGTCGTTTAACTCATTACAAGCGTTTGTGATTTTTTCTTTCAAATAATTAATATCTCGCAAAGTTGTTTTGTAAACCTTATTTTTTAAAACCACCCATAAAAAAAATTGAGGAGTGTTAGATCTGGCGACTTTCCAGGCCACTGAATAGGCCCATTAAGCCCAATCCATTTTTCTAGGAAAGTATTATCTAAATATTGCTACACAATCCTGGGCTTGTGGGGTGGAGCCTCGTCGTGCTCATTAACTGCAAAGGTACACTCTCCAGAAGTGCAGGAAGTTATTTTTGTAGGAAATTTAGGTATCTCACGTTGTGCAATGTATACTCATAAAAATAAGGCCCAATTAAATGCCTACTGATGATGCCGCACCATACATTTACTCCAAAGTGACCTTGGTTTTGGACTGGATGCGGGGATTTTCAATGGACCAGTATTGTTCGGTGTGCCTGTTTGGCAAACCATTACTGACAAACAGACTATGGTTCGTTCAAAGAACGTGCCGAAAAAGGTTCTGATCAACAATTTGAGCTATAAAATTAAATCTGTTTTCATATCAGGCAAATACTCCAAATTGTGAATTTTTTTGTCATGATTTATTGATCTTTAAAATCTTTAAAATTCGTTGAACAGCTGATTTATCCAAATTCAATTCCCGGTTAGCCTGCCGTGGGTTTTGTTCGCAATATTGTTAACAGTCTAGCTGTATTAACATTGTTCTTACCCTTCTGTCAATTATTTGATTTTTCCGAACAGAAAACGCATCTTCATTTCGTCGCAAGGTCGCTTCCATTCTTGTAAAGGTTCTATGATCAGGAATGAGTCGCTCTGGATACCTTTCTCGATATAACTCAGCTCTTCTTCAATTTTTTTTGTGACTCGCCGTAAATTAGCAACATATCAACTTTTTCTGAATGAGAAAACATTTAGTAAGCACAAAAGTTATACGTTTGACGCTCGTATTGAGTAATGACAAGTATTTTGTGACATTTATGCACTTTAAACAACCAACATTCAATTATTTTCAAACGACTACTAGATCCTTCCACCGCTAATGTGATTTTTAGGTGGTATTTCTTTTGAGACTATTTAGGACGATATTGCTTATAACTCTTAAACGGTAAGTAATGCAGAAAAATTTCTCTAATAAAAATTTATTAGAAAAAAGAGAACCTTTTAACAGGAAAAAAATTTGGAAAAATATAATTGATGACGCCATTGGTCGTTTCTGTCAAATCCCAAAGATAATACTTTCGACTGAAAATGGAGCTTACCTCATCCCATTTAACACCACGTGTCACAAATTTTATTTAAATATTTGTTTATCCTCACAGTAGGCCCATAATATCGAGTTTGAGATACTATCGAGACACCCTGTACATTGAATTATTTAAACTCACAATATAATTTTAGGACGTTGTTTTTCGGATACTAACACCAGAGGGGTAGGAAAGAGAGATAGAGAACCATATCTTTGTACAAAATACAGATATTTTGCTTTTCTTTATTTACTACTTAATCAGCAATTTATTTTCTAATAAAGCGGTTTTATATTGACTAGAAATTTGATGTCCAACAAAGAAAGAAAAGAACTACAGCCTACGAAAAGTTGATACTTTTTTGTTTGCGACAAAGAAAAAAGATAAATATCTTTCGCGATATTTGCATAAATCTAATATTTTAAATAAATTTCGACACCCAGATTCTGGAAAACCAGTCTTTGACATTTGGTCGTTGAAGTTTTGGTTCTACTATAGGAATAAAAATTATCTGGAAAGGATGAACTCGTTTCAAGTAACAATTAGTATCTAATTTTGGGGAGTTATGTATAGATGACGCGTTCGATGAAACTCATGTGTTAACATGAAGTTATTGAACTGGAAGACAAAGGGGAAATTCAAATACCAGATATAATTAGAAATCAAATAGTTGGTATTTATTAGTGTTAGCTTATTGTAAAGCTTAGGATAATTTATATATCCTTCCTTTAGGATGAGTCATAGAACGAATAGTGTTATATCAAATATCGATTAGTCGTGCCCGCACCGACCACGTGGGAATGGATTTTTTTTCATCCTTTGTAAATGTGACATTTATTAAATATGTCGCTTACTTATTGAACATATCAATCATTCTTCAGGATCGACTAATGACGTGTTTATCGATTGTTCATTATTGTTTTGGTTTTAGAAAGCATTAGCAATACAAAACACCAACGCTCAGAGAGATTAAACCCTGTTCGTACACAGCTATATATCTTTTAATTTTTGCTCTTCAGACGACATTATTCACCAATGCAATTTTTCTATATAGTTATTACAAATTACAAGATATTATTAATGTTATATATTTTTACGGCACAACACTAAAAACAAGTTAAAATTGGTTAAAAGTCGGAACTAATGCAGAAACGAGTATACAAAATGATGTAAACCAAGACGATAATTAAATGAAAATGAATATAAAAATCATATATTTAGAAATGACGTAAACGGGAAAGAAACAATATTTGGAAAAATTAGCCAGGAAAACACAAAATGTAAAAATTTCTTGAAAACAATAAGGATAAGATAATATAGACATAAAAACACGAGTAAAATGGGTGCCAAAATGGAAGAAACCTAAATTCAGGAAGAAATTTTGAAACAACATGACTAAATTATAAAATGATAGCAAGACTAGAAACGTACAAAAATGAATATCAGGCTTAAAAGAGAGAAAAAAATAAAAAGTTTCAAAGCCTTAAATTATGGAAAATGTTTCTGTGCTAAAATATATTTTACTACTTACTACCTGACATTTTTTGTTTCATAACTGTTATGAGTAAGTAATAGTCACTATTATACAGGGTGTATCATAATTAACAGCGCAAATTGAAACAGCTGTAAGTACACGATACTAGAAGCAAAAAAGGCTTTGTAAACATAGGTCCACAAACGCACCGTTTTCGAGATATAGAGTATCAAAAAAAAATTTTTTTTCAGCTTTATGACGGTACCTTAGGAACCGATTGAGATACAGAATTCAAATTTTGTATACGTACTATCATTAACATTAGCCACTTTTGAGCGTTAATTTAATTTTTATTCATATGACAGTAGCAGAGATTTTAGGATTGTGTGATGTTCTTTTGCCTCTAATTTTTAAAATTTTGGGAAAATTGTCATTTTGAAAGCATATTTTAAACCACCTATGTTTTCTACACAAAAAAGATACTCATCATCAAACATGATAAAAAAATTATTTCAAAACTAAACAAATAAACAACAAAAATCACAACAGTTGTTAAAAATGGCCTCCTCCTACAGGTTTCCAATGTACGTCTGAGTGACTAACATATCCGTTTGAAAATGTCCGGAGTATTGCTGGTCGTATTAAAAAAATGAAAAATTAGATATCTTTTGTAAAATGGATACCTACTTAGGTATTTACTACAAACACATAAAATTGGGCGATATTTAGCGTGAGTATGCTAGAGATAACTAGTGAATTTTTATGCAAGTTTTTCCATACTTTGAAATTTAATTTGGCTTCTAAAATATATGTACATCTCAGAAATAAACCAATTTGATATATTTTTACGCCAAAAAAATTCTAAATATTAATACAATTTTTATGTATGTATCTAAGATGAAAACGGTAAAGACAAAAGATTTGTGATTTTAAAGGAGTATACAGGGTGTGCCATTTAACAATCCCGCTGCCAATATCTCCGAAATGAAGGAATTTATTTTAGTTCCGGAAATTGGGATTGTTAGGTCGCTCGAATAGCTTCAAATTGTAGTTAGAATTGTTAGTTCAAACCTCTCTGTATAGATGGCGTGGCGATATTAAAAAAGTTTTTTGTTCCCTGGAACGTGGAAATGCAGTCCATCTGAAAGATCGTTAAATTTTGAGTAATTTTTGTAATATAAAGTTTTTCCCTATATTTACTTGTTTTCGCGATATGTCGACTTCAATATGCAGTGTATGATGTAACAGGAAAATATAATATTATTTTATCTAAATCACACCGAGACAAAATATTCTTTTAAAATATTGTTACAATGACTTTATTCACATCACATACTAACTAACAAACAATAAATTATAAAAAAACAAATGATCAACTACAGAAAAAAAATTGTACAATGGTAAATCCTATAACTAGTATAGTTAAATTGAAAGACGCAAACTGATAAAACTGTAATTATTGGAAAACTAATATGTGTCATCTGTCATTGTTTTGTTTTAAACAAATAACATGTGCCACCTATGACTGCATTTTTTAATAACATTTGATAAAATACGGTTCGTCTCTGCCCCTTATAAGATTTACTAGTTATACGATTTACCATTGTACAATTTTTTTTCTGTATTTGATTATTTGTTTTTTTATAATTTATTGTTTGTTCTGTGGTGTGAATAAAGTCATTATAACAATATTTTAAAAGAATATTTTGTCTCGGTGTGATTTAGATAAAATAATTAATAATAAATTTAGATAATTTTCCTGTTATATGATACATTGCATATTGAAGTCGACATATCTCGAAAACAAGTAAATATAGGGAAAAACTTTATATTACAAAAACTACTTAAAATTTAACGACCTTTCAGATGGACTGCATTTCCACGTTCCAGGGAACAAAAATTTTTTTAGTATCGCCACGCCATCTATACAGAAAGATTTGAACTAACAATTCTAACTACAATTTGAAGCTAATCGAGGGATCTAACAATTTCCGAAACTAAAATAAATTTCTTCATTTCGGAAATATTGGCAGCGGGAGTGTTAAATAGCACACCCTGTATACTGGGTCGCCCAAAAGTTACACAAGATTTTAATTTTGCACCATTTGTGTGGTAATGTGTAGCCAACGAAAAAAAGACAGGATGAGAACTGACAAGGTTTAACAGCTACAGTTCGCAAAATATGGTCGGAATAATGATTCAACTTCATCAACTGTGAAGAAATTAATTGAAAATTCAGGGCGAATGGATCAATTAGTGATCTTAAACACTCTGGCCGTCCTTCAGCAAATTATTCAACACAAAACATTGAAACAGTTTATGAGAGGGTCCAGAAATATCAATTCGGCACCGTGTACAAGCATTGGACATTTCGAGAAGCTCTCTACAGCGCATTCTCACGAAAGATTTACATCTTCATGCTTACAAAGTACAACAAGATGGAACAACAAGTGGATGCTGATTTTTCGAATAAAATCATACTCAGCGACTCAGTTATGAGGCTTATTTGCATCTTGATGACTTCGTTGATGGATAAAATTGTCGCATTTGGGGTTCAGAAAATCCACGAGTGATTGTTGAGAAACAAATGACACAATGTGTCACTGATTGGTGCGGATTTCGTGACATGACAATCCAGTTTTTTGTGCCTGAATTGCAAGATATTGATGTAGACGACATGTGGTTTCAACAAGACGGTGCCACATACCATGCAGCCCGAAAAACAATTCAATTACTGGTCGTGTAATTTCCCGCTTTGGTGATAAGAATTGGCAACCCAAAATCGTGCGATTTAACGCCGTTGGACGTTTTTTTTGGGGTTCTTTGAAGTCTAAGGTTTATGCCAACAATCTCACGACCACCCACACCTTGAAGGAGAAAATTCAGAGCTGTGTGAACGAAATTCAGCCTCATTTATGCAAAGCTGCCAAGGAAATTTTCGACAAGAAGTGCGTAAGTTCCAGCAAAGCCGTGGAGGCCATTTACCCGAAATGCTATTCCTTACATAATCCTATAATGCATACTTTATACCAAGAAAGAAAAATCTATCAAAATTGCCTTTTCTGAAACATGTATTAATTTTATTCACACAATTTTACGTAAAATTTAACATAATAATGAAAATTTAACTACGGCGAAACAAAAAAGAATTTTTCATTTTGTCTTTTATAAGACCGTACAAGATATTTTAGAATAATTGTTTAAAGAAAGTTTTTCTTATCTTGTCGAGTGCTAGAAGCTCTTAAAATTTGTTGTTCTACTTTTTTTGATTCCCTATATGTCGCTGATAAGTGAACTAACATTTAGAAAATGGCTCGCAATTTTTAACCAACTCTGAAGACGAAAAGTATGTTCCTAAAGGCAACGAAGAAATTTCACACAGTCGACGATAATAACAATAGTTAAGTTATTATAAATACTTCTCATTAAATTAAAAGAAACAAGTAACAGTCGATATCCTTGGTACATTAGTCTGTAAATGTCGTAACTGAAAACTTAAGCGTTTATATTTTTGGTTATATTCATCTCAAAAACCAAATGGAGATTGCTTTTTCTCATTCTTCAATGATTGCTTCTTAGGTGAAAATAAATCAGTTCACTCAATTATTTTGATATAATTCTTTCATAAGAAAGTTACGAGTCTTCAAAGACATTTCTTTAAATGGGTACCACTTTTTACGTTTTAAGATATTTCAATATACAGGAGTTTCAGTTGTAGTCAAATATAAATAAAGCTTATTTTCTACCTATAAAACATATAAGAGAACGTTAAGAACTCAATAAATAGAGTCTCATTTATTGTTTTACTTTAATGGTATATATTTTAAAAAGACATAGGTCTTTTTGGAACACTACTTTTTTTATTCTAAAAAAGATATAGGTACTTCTTGTATGTCAAGAAATGGCGTAGTTTTTGAGAAAAAGAATTTCAGTTTTGTACTGCATTGAACAGTTACGGACTGACATATTTGGGAGTATTCTAGTATTGTAAATTTCTGGTTTTTGCAAAATTAATAATAAAATTTGTTAATTTTTACAATTTAGATCAATTTAGCGCTAGTCGAAACGCAATAGTATAGCCCTGTGCTTGTAATTACGCATTGCTACTTCATTAACTGGGCAAATCATATTTTAATAGAATTTGACCTTTTAATAGAGGTAAGTTGCCCTTAGTTGTACAAAATATTTAATGTAGTTATAAATTTAGTAAAAAAAAAAATATTCTAAAAAGCATCTGCAGTTTCTCAAAATCTCTGACAACAAAAAAATATAATAAAAAACATAAAGATGGTTAAGATGTTATTAGCGACTTGTATACGTTTTAGGTAAAAAAATAAACTTGTATTCATATTTTGACACCAAAAACTCTTTTACATATATCAAGTTTCATTTAAATATCTTTGAAATGAAGAAATTATTGTAAAAATATTAAACAAAATAAATTTATTTGGTGGCTTGCAACCTTCTAAGACTAGAAATTATTCCACGGAAACTTAACTAAATCAGTTTATTTTCACCCAACAGAGGCTACCTTTGAAGTATGTCCCATTCTTTACTAACCACCCTGTATTTAGTATTTACGTACAGTGTAGGTTAAATTCAATTTCGATGTATTTCTATGCTGACAAAGTTTTGCGTTGCAGTTAAACTAACAATGTCCATTAATTGGAAACATACCAAATTATTTTTAACTTTTTTAAAATATATATTTTATTATTAGTTCTTGTACTTTAAAATATTAAGTTAATTCAAATAAATTCGAAAAAAATTGTTTTTGAAATGGCCTATTACCTTTACAATAAAGTTAGTATTTTCTGTTAAGGTTTTTTTTGTAGTGTTGCGTTGAAATATAATAAAATAAAAAATAATAGAATTATACCAAAATATGTTTTCAGTTTCAGTCTCTGGATCTTTGAAATTTAGGAAACCTTGACGATTATCTATTGGTAAATCCTGTGACTCATCATTTTTCTCGGATAACAATCGGGTAGATTATTATTCATTCCGAAAAATTCACCTGTTATATCACCCGCATTAATATAACACAATTCTTCTGGCATTTTGGGAGCGTTAACCCATTAGTCAGGGATCAGTCACTATTTAAATTTAGAAATTGTATCTTATACGTCGAGTTAAGTACAGTGCATAATAATACGGTTAGGCAAATAGATTTTTACATGACATAACTGCATACGGCTGATGAGTAGAGAGTAGCACCCCTGGAGGTATTGTGCAATACTATTTATAACTCTTATTAAATATAGTACTATTTACTGACCAACGTGAAGTAAACAAGTATAAAAAAACACATCTCTCACCAGGAAAACTAACGGACAGTTATCAGAAAAATTGTTCGTGACAAGATTTTGTTAGGGAAAGCAAACATTAAACCTAAATTTTTGAAATGAGGCCAGACGGGCTTTCTTTATAAATTTATTGATGGGATAGTAATGTGTGAAACGTCTAGACAGCTACCGATACCTTCTCTCAGTGATTTAAATAGGATATACGGGTAGTTAAACAAATATTAATATGTGAATAAATCTAGCAACTGTGACAGCAAAAAATTTGTCCTACTTTTCATTTTCAGATATATAACATTGTTATTTTTAAACATATCAATATGTGGCTCACTTAAAGACGTAAAAAATGTTTTATTCTGGATTTACTTTACAACTGAGGATAATTTCTAAAGAAATCTATGCAATTATTATTTATGAAACCTCATAGTTATGTTTTAAAATATGTTAGTGGTTAAAAAAATGTCGTTTAGAAAAATTCTTTTGACCTGCTCGGTACGCTACAAGGGTGTAAATCCAGAAACCCTTTTATGTAACAAAAAAGTCTGATCCAATCTAATAAATTGGGCTGCCTGTCACCAGTAATGGAACAAAGTAAAACGTTTTCTAAGACATAGGATCCTAAAATTTTCTTTTTTAACACCATAGCAGATGATGTTGAAGAAAGTAACTGACACTGAAGGATTATTTCAGTCATTATATCGTGTTGGAGAGAAGTTTGAAAGAGAATGTTTTTTCCGAAATGATATAGGTATTGTATATGCCATTTCCTCAAATACGTCGATATTGTAGCTTAAAAAGATACTTTTATGTACCTACCCCTATTCCACGTTGAATCGTTTCTCATTATGACATAATCCAAGTATTTCTTTAATAAAACTCTTTTTCGAACAAGACTATAAATTTAGCAACATATCATTATAATTCTTTATTTAACCGTCCAAATAACAATTAAAAAGTGATGACTTGTAAATTGTGATTTATCGCGATACAAAGTCCTTCATTTTCAAAACAATTTAACTTAACAAGTTTGGAAATGGATGACATGAACAGCCAAACAGTTAAATCATTCGTTGGTAGTTTCACCTGTGGAATACTGATGAGAACTAATAAGTGCGAAACCGGTATATGTCTTTTGATGCTACTGATAATTGATCTTAGATATTTACTAGATATTCGGGGCGTAATTCAATGTCTGACAGGGCATATAGCTCGCAGAGTAGTTGTTTCTCACCATATCCCTAGTTAAAAAAATGAACTAATTATTTAAATCGTCAAAAATATAACGATTCTTGTAGTAAGTAAACCTGTTGTACGTTTCTTGCTTTACATTGTCCAATATTCCAAGGCTTATTAAATTTAATTCACTAAGGATTATTAATTGTATCGACGTTAACCTACAAGCAAACAAACTTATTTCAGCAAATTATATATATTACGTCTTACAAAAATTTGATTGAAAGTTGTACGAATTTAATTAAAAAGAATCCGATGACATTATCTATGCGAAAAAGAAACAGAAATATTGACATTATTTAAAAAATATCACAATGACATCAAATCAAACCTCATACCAAAATTAAGACACCACTTAAAATAAACCTCAATTTCAAATTTGATTTTCTCGCGAACGGTTAATCTGATTCTGACGATCTTTTTTTGATGTACCGATTTACTCCGAGGTTTATTTCTTAGTAACGATGTTAAGATAGAAATTATCTCTGCTATTGATTAAAGCTAACCAGTTTATTGTTAAAAATTTAATAACAATAAAACGTTGTTGGCAGATAACTTACTCGCCTTCCTTTACAACATTGATACACAGAAAAAATTAATTATCAAGAAAAACAGTTTTCTTCTTCTTTAATTTTGTTACTGGCTTTGTTCTTTCTTGTCACTGATTTTTTTTTGTTGTTCTAAGTACACCTGTACAGTTTTACTGAAGTGAGTACATTCGAAATATCTATAGTATATAACCTGTGCAGGTAAATCTGAGAGGCCAATCGTAGTGTGTGTAGCAGGCTTAGTGTTTTAAATTTTTACAATAAACTCAGGCAGAGATAATAGCGATAATCAAAAACAAATGTTCAGAAACGATGGGATGGATTCAAGTAGGAAAAAACCTGTTCTGTCTGTCATCTCGTATATTCCGAAATCTCAATAACAGAAACATCGTTAATGGCCACATTGAAAGTGTACCTACATATTCAAATTTTTTCAAATACCCAACAAAATGTATATAAATAATTTTAATTGTTTTACGTAACTACGAACTAAGAATTAAGATAGGTTGGAAAAGGTTTAGATGTTTTTAAAAGGAAATGCCCTTAAAATGTACCTAGACAAGTTGTATATGCATATGTATAATTATAAATTAATTATTTTAGAACTGAATCATAAAAAAAGATATAATATGCTTGTTTTTAAACCTTCTAAAATTATTTCAGGTTTGTTTAAATATACCATTAAATCTTCATTTATAAAATTACAAAAGAGAAATAAATGTTTATTTGGTTATTCAGTCCATCTCTCTTTTAAGAATCTTTTCACTTTGAATCGATAGAAATTCATAAAATATTCAGATAGCAGCTAGGTTTTTATTGATCATTCGTAACTATGTACTACTAACATCTAAAAAACACTACTTCAACTAAATTGAAAGTTGATGATTAAATGAAATGGAATGGTTATAACTACTTTTTTTTAAGTCGCTTTAAAGAATGAAATAACATTTACCAAAGCCAGCGTGTTATCAATATTTTTGTTAAAGAAAAATATGCTCTTCCAATAAATTCTTAGTAAAAAGCTTGAAATGGTAAGTAATTCATAGAAAATATTAGTAATGGCGTAAAATCAGAATAATTAATAAGTTCGTTTTAGAGACCTATTTATTGACCGGCAAAGAACAAAAATAAAATCACTTTTTGTAAACATTTTTATATTCTACAGCATATAATCGTGATTTTTACATGCAAATTTGAATCCAAAACTGATGACACTAATGTATTTTAGCAATGGGTTGCGCATGTCAAATCAAAAAACACGATAGAAATAAACTTGTTCATTGTTGTCACAACAAATATCAAATGGCAACTAAATAGAAAATGACTCAATTCATTTAAGAAATATTCATGGAGTTACTAAAATTTGTAATTAACATGTCGGCATTTGCCAATAAAAACAATGCGTAGTAAGTAGCTGTCGATATCTGTAAAGATATGATCCGCTCCTTACCAGGATTCTCCCTGTCGTGGTCTGCCCTGAAATCAGCTCTCCTGCCCAGTCCTTGGCCTCCGTCATGAAAGTACCCTCGAATTCCTGCTTGTTCTGCCTCGCGGCCTTCTGCTCCTTCTGCTTGGGATCGTTGGGCCCGAGGTCCGCCTCCTTCCGGCAGCACAAGAAGGCGAAGAGCCTCCATATCAGGACGATGAGCAATCCCGCCAAGAAGGTGCAAATGGAGGAAAGCAGGAAACACCAATATTTTCGCTCAGCCAGGCACGGGTCCTCGCACTTCATACCGCGCTCCGCGCCCTCGTCGGTGGAGTCATCCACGGTCGATCGCTATCGCCGCTATTTGTCAACGGGGTGGTCGCATTAGGCAGCGCGACGACTACGACGTCCTGAAAACAACTGAGTGTTCCGCCGATGCCTGTAGCACGCTCACTCGCGAACCCAGCAGAGCGCTGTTGTCGCGAGCCCGTGAAAATGTCCCGGTTTGGGGAATAGTTTTCTAATCGATTACTATAATGCTATAGACTATTATTTTCCAATTATATAAGTAATAGATAGATACAGATATTGTATTTGTAATGTAAGATGTTAGAAGGGTAAAATATTTTTTCAAAAATAAATGTTAAGTATTAGTTGAGGGCATAATCAAGAATATTTGTTTTTGACTTCACCGAGGTTGGTGAAAGAATTTCAATAGTATGGGTTGAAAAAGAGGGTGATAATGTAGAGAAATAAAACAATCATTTATATTGTCTGTTAATATTTATTTGTGTCATTTTTAATTACTCTTTTTATTTAATTGAATACTCCTGTCATACTGAAAAGGAATAAGTCCCTTTCACCAAAAAGACCAGTTTAGGAGTTGATTTTATCAATTTAATTTTAAAAGTGAAACAGAATGTCTAAGACCTACAATGTGGTTAAAACTTGCAAAAAGCTCCCGTAGGCACAATGAAAGTATTAGCAGTGGTCGCCACCATGCGGATGAAAGCAAATTTTACATAATGATATTGAAGGAAACAACTACTCCACGGGCTATATACCTCGACTAGCACTTAATTACTCGCTAACTCAGCCGGGTTTGATCAGTTCATGGGGCCTCCTCCTGCCCTGACTGGGTCCCGCCGGCAAAGGCCCTTTCTTCTGGCTTTTTTTTTCTTCACCGGCTCGTCTGAGTAAACCTCCGGGGGTGTCGTGTCCAGTCAACCGCGACCCCAATGAATGATCTAACTACTTTGTTGATTAAATCCAGGAATAGATCAAGTAAAAGTAAAAGATGTAACCACCAAATGTAGCATTTGGTGATCACCGCCACTAAATGCCTAAGACCTACAAAGCGGCTAAAATTGTGAAAAAGCGCCCTTATTGTTGGTACTATGAAAGCATAACCAGTGTCGCCATTATGCGGACGATATGATATTGCAGAAAATAACTATCTATAGGCTAAATGCCCCGAGGAGCATTGAATTACATCAACAACTGTATTAAATACAGCTAGAATAATAATAATTTAATATGACAGTGCTGGTGTAATTCAATGATAGCGGTGTTGTAGAATAGTTGTTTCCTGCAATATCATTACTCCAAATTTAATTTTGACTAACCTTGAAAGAACTACACAACTGATTTTCGAAAAACTCTGTTTTCGTTATTAAGTTAGTTAGTATTTGTTCTGTTATCTATCTACAACAACTACCAAAGTTAAAGGAATTATTTGAAATGCATCATTTAGCAAAATAAACGCGAACCTTTTAATTTTGATAGTCCTTATCGTATTACTTTAATTTCTCAAAATTCTTGTGTTGTTCCATTGCATAATATGACCGCCTTGCATGTTTACAAATTCGAATTTTCAAATTCTCCCTTCCTATGAGTCCCAATGATCTCCGACCGCAACTTTAAAGAACTCGAAATTTTACCAACATAATGTTTAGTCCATTCACAAGGTATATTATAGAACAAGTTTATAATAAAATTGGAAAATATTATTAGGTGCCTACTATTAAACCTGTTACCAATTCCTTTTTAATTTTTCAGAAAAACCTTGGCTAAACGGTATTTTTACTGTTCGTTTTGAAAGTTTCTAGAAACATTAGCTTTGTAATTTGTTGCAGTAATTATTATTAGCGATCGTGAAGAATTATTTATTTTTTCAGTGCAATACCTATATATCTGGAAAAGGAAAACTAAATTTATAAAAATTAACCCACTGATTGACCCATTTGACACAAGGGGTTATTTATTTAACATTTGTCTTTTAAGTGTGAATTATACATGGTTCAAAATTTGTTAATACATTTTGAAATAACTTGATAAACATGTCATAAAACAATNGAAGATATATTTTTTTATACCTTACAAGTTTTTTTAAATTTAGATAATTCCTCATTGTTACTAATTTATTTATATTAGACATTTTGGTTTTCATTTCATGTTTTCACAGGTTTCATCAGTTATAAAAGTAAATGAATAAATTATATAATTCTGTATCATCAAACTGTCATTCACTGTATACTCAGTAATCCACAATAAAATTATCTCAGTAATTACATTAATATACGTTTTTAGATCTCATACAGAACTATAACGTTATCATTATACAAATAATTTTGTTTAATTTCATAATTTATGTGTTAAGAAAAGTTATCTAATGCAGACCGTATGCAATCTATTAAATTGAAGTCTGTAGAACTGAAATTTAAAAAAATTCTAAACAGGAATACAATAATTCAAATTTGAAAACAAATAAATTAAAAATTGTGGGATCTAATTGGTTCGAAATTATGCGATTTCAAGGTATCACCTCCTTTAAATTATCATAGTGAAAGGACATAGTTTTGGTGACCCAAGCTCTTTTCTAATTACTGCTAACGACATTACATACGATATGACAAAATATGCATCAAATTAAATGATTTCATAAACAAATTATTTTTCGATCACTTCCAATTTAACTGAAACAATTTTATAAATTTAAATAGCACATCATGTATAATTTTCGCCACATTTCTGTTCAAAATTACGTTTTAAACACCTGTGTTATTTCAGTTAAAATTTATTTCATCAAAACCTATTTTTTTTTATCTTCTTAATTGCCTATCACTTAATTTTACTTAAAAATTTACTAGAAAATTTTAGTTTTAACCAGGCACATATAATTTTTTTGTTTATGGTTACTTAAAGATTGGTTGTGATTTTTTAATATAACTTTTTTTTAACAAATGACAAATGTGGTTTGTAGTTCGTGTCAGTTAAACATAAATTTTGTTATGTATCTAGTTTATTTTTGAAACTGTCATTAAATAATGAACAAGAAAACAAAAATAGTAAATATTATGAGGTATACTAATTAAAAATAAAAAAAATGTTTTACGAAAAACGAAATATTTTATAATTTGTTTTTCAGAACTAATTGTTCTGCGGATTTGTTAAGTTCTGATGCTATGCCACTGTATCTAATATAATAAGTAAATTTTTGTTGAACGCGGTATATTTTGTGTTAGTTTTACATTACTGTAATATTACAATTTGAAATATTTTATTCCAAAAGGAATTTTGATATTTGTGAAGTTTTCTGCCCTTCAAGGCAAAGCAACGTATATATAGTATACATATATATGTAAGTAAGCGGATGTAAATTGAGAAATCAAATTGTTTGTACTCAATTTTTGATTTTTGGGAACATGCTCAGATATGTTGACTTTTCTTTCAAGAATCATTCTCTTAACTTATGTCACACTTATGTCGCAAGAATGTTCAAAATGATCTTTGTCAAAAGATCAAATGGTTTCTGTCCTAAACTAAAATTAAATTATTGTCTGTAGAAGATATCTACTGTATACAACTCTCGTTATTTTGTTGCTTAACGCATGCTGTTTATAAACAAATTTCATAAATGAATTTGAAAACCGTTTAACCGTTTATCAAGAAGTTGGTGAAGATCACGTTAAGCAGTTAATTAAACATTTTTTTTAACTGGAATAAATTATAAAAGCTTTTCATTGAATTTATTGACTATTAATAGCCCGATTTGAAAAATTATTTTACCGTTGTGTAAAGGATAAAAAGACCTCTAAAATTACACCCAATACCATTTAAAATCTTTTATTTTACCTTTTTTACTTGCCATTGGATCAGTGCGACGTAGGTTATAAGATTGGTTTTCAAAAATAAAATTTGATATGTTCCAACATTTTATTGCCAGAATAAAAGATAAAATATAAATAATTCTATTCTGTACCTTACACTTATCTACTCTGTGTGTATATTCATTATTTTCGTCATTTTTGAGATATTAGTAACTGTGGAAATCTTAGATTTGTACTAAATATCTGTTTCCTTTAACACGTGGTTTGCGAAAATCTTCAAAACAAGAAGTTTTTATCTTATTGGAACACTATAATATCATTAAAACCCTATATCGTTAAAATATACCTATATCATAAAGCAAATAGAGTTTTTCCTTCCTTTTAGGGTCGGGAGTTAAATTAAAAAGGTTGCCCCTTCTGTCTTTAACATTAACCGCATTTGTATAATAAGAAAACCAGGTATGTGAGAATAGATATCAGAATATGTTCTTGTGAGTTTTTAAATTTTATAGTTTTCACCACAAAAAAAATTTCAAAAGATTAATTTAATTTCACTAGTACCGCGCTTGAAGAAAATCAGAGGAACTAGACGGCAACGCTACTCAGCTTCGACGATGCGACAATCAATAATACTGAGACGCCCAGTGCCAGAGAGCGCACGCCAAAAGCTTATTCGGTGGCGGCCATTCTTAGTCCTCTTCGATCTATTTGCTACTCGTGGCTGGCACACACTGTTCGTAACGAAGCATGCACCTGTTGACGAATTTGCTTTACAGAGGCTTGATCTCAAAGCTAACCTCAAAATACTATTGTACTTGCTGGTAGTTGCGCGTTGGCGTGGCGCTGGGGTGATCTTACTTGAAAAAATTAAGACCAAAAACATCGACTTAAAACTGAATATCGGAGTAAGTTTTTTTGTACCCTTATAGGATGTATTGCTTTTACAGTAGGTCCTAAAAGGACAAAGACTTCATTTGTAGTAATGATTTCAATAAGCTGAGCTGAGTACTTTTAGTGTAAAGGTACCTAGTCCATCAATTTCACGTATGGCGAAAAAGTTACTAAATGCCTGAGTTTTTCCCCACACTTGGCAAGTCTATGACTTTTGATCTAAGATGTCACTAATTAATAAGTCACGCTATTAACCATCGCCATAGGCGAAAACAATGAGACTGTCATTATGCCGTGTTTAATTTGGACGCTTTCAAGATAGAGGGTTATAAGTTAAAACAATTTTAATTAACTCCCCTGCTTCCAACATAACTGAGTGGACATTTTACACACGTCTGTAACTGTGAGCAGTATTGGTTAAAAAAATCGAGGCCAAACGAAGGAATAAGAAACAGTACCTCATCTTTCCTGTCCCCCCATTTGTACTACACACTTATACGAGTAGTTGAGAGGTATGCTGTTTTTTTTTTTTGGATGAAACTGTTATTCGCGAATTTTTTCTCCAGTAAAATCTTGATTTAGTACTTGGTTATGGAAATTGTAGCGTATCTAGTTATTTGACAGGACTAATACTAGGTCTTGGAAGAAACAGTGTCAAGTATTGACAAGTGCTGTGTTGTTTATTTATACAGTATACAGTGTGTTCCTTTAAACTCTCTACAAATGGGTAACTTTTTAATTTAATTTAATCAATTTTCGAAAAAAGTATTCTTTATAAAAAGTTCTGGTATTAAACTTTCCAAACTTGAGATAGCATATGGCCAAAAATTGAAAAAAATCATAGGGAGAAGTACAATTAATTTTTATTTTCGAGAAACATATAATGATTAAATGTTACTTGGAATTAAAAATTAAGTCTGAGTTTAGATTAGTAACGTCCTTCTATTTTTTTTGTCCATTTAGGTTCTCTACAAATAGGTAACTTTTTTATTATCAATTTGATGAAAAAAAGATATTCGTTATAAAAAGTTATGCTTTTTGAAAAAACGGTATTAAATTTTTCACATTTGAGATACAGGGTTGCCAAAAATGAAAAATCAAGCTAAGAAGTTGAATATGAAACTTTGTTTTCCGGCAATTTTGAAACAAGATATTTTCCAAGCTTCGCTATCTGGAAATAGTCACTGATTAATTACACCAAAAAGACCTTTGGATGAATAGATGACGCCGCAAATAAATTACATTCAATAATATAATATTGTAAATGTTTCTTTTTCAAATACACAAAACAATTTCAATAGTGAACATTAAATGAAAATAATTTAAATGCATTTTTTCATCACTGCACATTAGCCTCCACATATCCAACGTCACTTTCCATACAAGTGACCGTTCTTGTGGAAATTATTTTAAAACATTTCTAATAATGACAGGAGTTATTGTATCTTTTATTGTTTCCCTGATTACTCTCTCCAAATGGTCAATATTTTGAAAAGGCCCTTGCAGGTATATCTTCTAAATAGCTTTATAAAAGAAAATACGAGGTGGGTCAGATCCGGTGACTTAGTGGGCCAGAAAATGTGAGAATATCTATCAATTATTTTTCCATTCAAAAGGTTACTTAGATATTACCCTACATCATTTGTACTGTGGCATGGTGCCACAACTATTGTCGTCTGTGATGTATAAATCACGAATAAAATCTTATAAGAAAAGTATTTAAGAAATTTAGATAACGTTTACTATTTAATGTTTTTCACGAAAAAATAATGGTCCAATTACTCCATCTTTATAAATCCCACACCACACATTTGTTTTAAATGAGTACTCATCACGAGTTCGAATAGCAAAATTAGGATTAACATCACTCCACCAACGACAATTTTGAGAACACACTGCCCCATTGAAACTGAACGTTGCTTCGTCGGAAAAAATACTATTTCTAGCTATAAAAGGATCATTTTCTAACTCTCCTTGTATAAAAGAACTAAATTTGGATAATCGATCAGAGTCGCCCGGCTTCAAGGTATGTATAAATTTAGGTTTGTAAGGCCGAAATTTGTTCAGTTTTAATATTTCTTAAATTGTCGTATTACTTACATAATTTGGTAATGTTGCTGATCTTTTGCGGATATTCTAAAAAATTGCCGGAAAACAAAGTCTTATATGCACGTTCTAAGCTTTTTCATTTTTGGCCACCCTGTATATGCTAACTCAAATGTGAAAAATTAAATACAATTTTTTCAAAAAGCAGAACTTTTTATAAAGAATATCTTTTTTTCAAATTGATAATAAAAAAGTTACCTATTTGTAGAGAATCTAAATGGACAAAAAAAAATAGAAGGATGTTACGAATCTAAAACTAGACTTTAATTTTAATTCCAAGTAACATTTTCCCATTACATTCTTCTATAAAAATTTTTAATTTTTGGCCGCCCTGTATGTGCATCTCAAGTGTGAGAAGTCTAATGCCATTTTTTCAAAAAGCGAAACTTTTTATAAATAATACCTTTTTTGTGTAAAATTGATAATAAAAAAATGTTACCCATTTGTATAGAACTTAAAGGGACAAAGGGACACACTGTATATTTAAAGAGTTATGGATACTCAACAAAATGTGATGATATAACTCTATAAACTTATGCAAAATTTTAGTTTGGCATGTTCGAAGTTCAATATGAAATTATTAATAAATATCATTTTTAAAATCTTAACTTTAATACACTGTATCTTGAAAATGGAATGTCCAGATTCAAGTTCTGAGGAAATTATTATTTATTTTATTATTATTTTCCCCCATGTAATCTGTGGTTAAAAGGTTGACCTACTAATAATTTGTGACAACCCGTACGTTAATGTTAAGGAGGTGCAATGAAAGTCTGTAATTTTAACATTCCAGTAATATACAGGGTGTCCCGCATAAGAACTGATACAGTACAGGCAATGAATTTATCTTTCAAACTTGTCGGTTAGTAATAAAATTATTATTTTTTCAACAATTGCCTCTGATTGTTGTTGAAAACATATTAATTATTATTTTTATTATTTATTTGTGATTTTTACTTAATGCAATATTCGCTTATTTAAAAACTATCTAGGTAACTACTTCCTTTCTTTTTGCAGAATTAGGAGAGAAATGAAGTAAAATTTATTTTGTCAATTGTTAAATTTGAAAGATAAAGCCTACTACTGACTTTTTGATTATTTTCTAATGAACACTATTAAAATCTTGTGTCAGTTAATACGGGTTTTCTTGAAAACATGAATTTTTTTAAAATTTAACAGGAGTAAAAAAATTTAAATTAAATTCTGCTGTGAATTAAAATTACTATTTTTCAATTCGGTCAATGTAAAAAAAGTTCGGTACAATATTAGGGGTGAGTCATCCCCAATGAACACCTTGCAGTGCTTCAATTAACTTTAAATCATAGCCAAAGAAGACCAGTGATAAACCTAAATCATGTACCAAATTTGGTTCTTCTACGGTAAAGTGTTGTAGAGATATTAATTTTTCTCGTAATTTAGGGCCCCACTTTGGGGGCTAATAACTCCTAAGGTAAGTTTGGTTAAATTACAATATTTTGGACACTCCTACATGCACCTGCTCTGTGTCGGTTCTTATGCGGGACACCTTGTATAGCTATATTAGCAAGATAAAAATACTTGAATTATCTTTAGATATCTTCAGAAAAAAAGGCTCATTGTTTTTGTCTTGTGTTAAAAGAGTATTCCATAATACTCCTCTTTACTGTACTATTTAATAAGAACAGCTGTTTCCAATAACTATGTAGTTCGAATGAATCGTTAAGAGAACTGGAAACAACAAAGCCATATGTGGATTCTAAAATTATTGATGTTCTTTGACTGCAGTGATATTAGTAAGGTTATAATTTATGACACTTCGCAGCTGCTACAAGTTTGAATGGTTACTATTGTTGCTTACAACTTATAAACCATCGAGCGTATGTATTATTGGGCAGCTTTAAGCCTGGTTGGCATAGTGAAAGACTCGACTTGTTTAGGTTGAACAAAATTTAGGTATATTAGTTTCTTTTTATTTCAAGTCACTGCGTGTATAAATTAATCAAAGTTCAATACGTTTAATACTCGTATTAATGTTTCTCACACCGTTCAATAACGTTAATTTATATTATATATATAATATAATTTTTATTATTTATATTATATTTCTTACTATATATTACTTACCTACTCTAATGAATGCGATTCATTTAGGTGGTTAAAACATTATGCTGCATTATTATTCGTATATTTATGTATATCATATACAGTCAAGACAAAATATTAGGATTAATACATTTTTAAATGTAACAATACATTGCAAAACCATTGGAATGATGAAGAAAGTAAATTTCTAGAATTTTTATTAGTGTACAATTTGAATTCGATTATCTGGCGAATGCGCCAGTAATATGACAATAGAAGGATTTAAGAATAGAAATACTTGCTTGGAAAACGTAAAAATGAAATAAAGCGAATACACATTCTGGTATGATTTTAAGATAAGGATAATGCAAGGATTTGCTTGGATAATTCATTTATGCATAACTGTGTTTGTCGTCAAAATTTCCAACCAAAAGTTACAATGTGTACCACCAACATCGTAATTGATTTATTACAACTAACTTTTTCCATATTTCATTAATTTTTTTTTAATTACTATATTTATTTAACTTATAGAAAACTATAAACATTTCAAGGAACATTATATCCAGGAAGATGGCATAAAAATTTTAAAATACTGGTAGGTAATATTTATTTTTCTCAAAATAAATTTTAGTGTCGTTTGTTTCTGAGGCAGATTTTTAACAGCTTCTAATTCAAAAATGGAACATTTTAAAACAAATGATGAGCATACGAAAAATTTTCTTTATATAAAAAAAAAACAGAAAAAGCTATGTCGTCTTTTATAATACTAATTTTGGATCATATTTTTAAAAGGTCATACCGTTTTCGTATTCCATTGTGCCATTACAGTGTATATATCGTTATGAAACACCCTGTATACATACGTAGTTTGATTCCTTTGAGACGGAAACGTCTTTGTAAAATGTTTTTCTATGATCCGATTTGCTTAGTCTGTTTTTAAGGTTTAAAGAATTCCAATTACCTAGTCATAGTTGTTTTTAAAGCTGGCGATTTATAGACAAGAAATCGCATTTTTAGTAAGACAATGATAAAACAAAAAGATCCATCTAGAAAAATTATCTCTTGAAGCTATTTTCACTTCAAAACCTTGCTCTTTAATGTGTTACTGAATTAAGCTTGAAAAAAGAGTAGATACTTAAGGTGATACAGGCTTACTAATTATTCTGTATTATTGTGGTTTTCAAGGTGCTGTTATTATTGTGGTTTACTGTTTACATAAGTCTTAATGTCTTAATGGCCTATATAATGTCTATAATAATGTTAAATATTGTTTTAATTTATGATGAATTGATGAAGCAAGATAAACTGAATTAGACCGAGTAAAATCGACCAATAAGAAAGTTTCGCAAAGATAATCTGTATTATAGTAATTTTTCTTATTAATTTTAAAATATCATAGGCCAACTTAATAAAATTTGTTTTGCTAACACGATTTTATTAGCTGGCTTTTACTAACAAGAGAGCGCCTTCTTACGGTAAATAGATACATCTTTTCGTCTAAAAATAGATAAATAATTTATTTCATGAGGTAATTGACTTGAGGACTACCTATTAACGTTTACAAATAATTGATCCATGGCAAAGTAAAAATTGTCAAATATTGTAAATTAATATATGCATGTGAAGAGTAGGTATGTATGTAACTTTGGCTTTTAAGGTTAAGGAGGTGCAATGAAAGTCTGTAATTTTAACATTCCAGTAATATACAGGGTGTCCCGCATAAGAACTGATACAGTACAGGTGTAAAATATTGAAGAACCAAATTTGGTACAAGATTTAGGTTAATTACTGGGCTTCTTTGACTATGATTTAAAGTTAATTGATGCACTGCAAGGTGTTCATTGGGGATGACTCACCCCTAAAATTGTACCGAACATTTTTTCATTGATCGAATTGAAAAATAATAATATTAATTCACTGCAGAATTTAATTTTTTTACTCTTGTTTAATTTTAAAAAACTATGGTTTAAAAAAAAAACGTATTAACTGAAACAAGATTTTAACAGTGTTTATTAGAAAATAATCGAAAAGTCAGTAGTNTAAAAATAGATAAATAATTTATTTCATGAGGTAATTGACTTGAGGACTACCTATTAACGTTTACAAATAATTGATCCATGGCAAAGTAAAAATTATAAAATATTGAAAATGAATATATGCATGTGAAGAGTAGGTATGTATGTAACTTTGGCTTATATTTTTTGTTTTATATGTATTTAGAAAGTTAAAACTAAAAAGCGAGGCTGTCTAATTATAGATATCTTATTTTTATTTGTAATTTTTTAAATATGAAAGAAACATTTAAAGGCAAATTTAAAATATGGCAAAAAATCACTAATCAATGTCTAAAAAGTCACTTATTTGTAGTATAAAAAGAAATTTGCTGGATATTGTCATAAAACTCATCGTCATATTAAGTTGATAACCTAAGAACTGCGAAAAATGGGGAAAAAATGTACTGTAGCTACCCGTAATAAGATGATCTTGCAACAATACATAAAAAAGTTAAGAAAACATTTTTTGACCCCTAAATATAGACTCCTTTAGCAAAGTACATATTTTTTATTATAACCCTTCTGGAGCCTATTTAAAATAGATATCTTCTTATGTTTTTCTTTGAATGTTAGGTAGGTAGATATTGTTGATGATTGATGGTTTTCAGTATCAGGATTTTCTTCAAAATTATGTTCCTCAACTTTTTGAAAATGATCCTTAGTTGTTAGACAACCAATGTAGTTCTTGCACGATGGTGTAGGTACTCATATTTTCGACAAAATATTTTTACTCAGTGAAATTCGAAAAGTGAGATAGACCGGACGAGAAGGATCGGTAGCTTGGCTACCGCACTCTTCTAACTTAAATCCTATGGACTTTTTTATGGAGACATTTAAAAAATTAAGTGGACCGTGCTGATGTGGAAACTACTGATGATTCATGTGAACGCATTACAGTTGCTGTTAATAATTTGCAATTGCAAAACCAGCCAGAGGAAGGAACATTAATCGGTGGAGAACATTTTGAGCAGTTGTAACATCAAGTAAGTAAATAGCAAGTACATTTTTTTATTACATTAAGTAACATTTTCTGACTGTATTTAACAATAGCAGGAATTAGTAACAGTAAAAAAATAAAATCGTGCATTGAAATGACTAATATAAAACAGCTATGAAAAAATTCTGTTTATTATCAGTAACTGTAAATTATGGATACATTATAGTAGTGATAAATTAAGTTGAGATAGTCTCTATTTACTTTTAATACAGGTTCCACTGTAGCTACATACACTAGGTACAGAAATTAAGGGATATTAAAAAAATCCGGAATCGCCATGGCAATGACAGATGTTCTCTCGTTTGGCGTCGTATCGTGAGGAACGTGATACTGATAATTTTACGCGGCGAATTACGTCTTTTAATGACGGTTCAGTTATGGTATGGGCAAGCGTATCCATTAATACCAGAATTCAGTTGGTATCTAATCATTCCCATCATTGACTTCCGAAAGGTACATCACCGAAATCCTTGAACCACACGTCCTGCCCATGCGTAAAACCATGCGAAATCGTTTCATTCTCATGTAGGATAATGCTCTTCTGCATACCGCAAAACGTATGAGAAAATACGCCAACAACGTGGTAACTCTCAACAACTCACCTATGAGTCCCGACTTGAACCCCATTGGGCATGTTTATGACATGCTCGGGTGTCGATGAGACGACGAGATTATCCGCAATTACAAAATCACCATCAATCGACATAGGCTCTTTTACATAAACTTGGCAAGGAATTACGCAACGAGACATTCGGCGGTACATTAATATGCGAAACCGCTTAGAATCGGTGATCAAGAACAAAGGTGGCAATACCCGATATTAAATTGTGATATGCAACGTCAAATAAACAATTTTTTTTGACGTTTGTGAAGCTTTGCACAAACAATTTAAAACAATTTAAACATTCCGGGCACTAGGAAAAAAAATAGAAGCGTTTTGATATTATTAGGATTTCTTTAGGACACTTTGAGGTTGAAAAGTTACTGTCAAATATCCTTAGTTTATTCATCATTTGCAAAGTTATGCCAAGTTATTCAAATATCCTTAATTATGCAATTGTTTATCTTCTTTCTAACCAACGTTTTCACTTTGAAAATCTTTTTTTTTTTATCAAAAACCCATAATTACGACTTGTCGAGAATACTTTGCAATTTCCAAAACCCTGCTTGGACTTTCTGTGCGACTATTATTTCTCGAGTAATCGATTGTCAAAGTCAAAAATGATTTTTTTGCTTTGATCGACGATAACTTATAGCGACAAATAATCGTACAAGGCTTCGGAACCGCTCAAATTGAAGAGAATTAAATTATCTAAAAGTGCTTTATCATGAAATTCCCAAAAAGTCCATAGGCGTTTTTAAAAACAGCAAAAATTTACAATATTTTTCCGTTGATTTTCTTATGATTAGGTATTCAAAAACCGCTGACGCTAAAAAATTTTAAACTGCAGATCCGAAAACTAGTCACTTGAAGCTTCAATTTCCTTTTTTTTATTCTCTCTACGACCATTTCCCTCCAAGTTACAGCTCTTTGAAAATCAGACAAAATTTTGGGATTTTTTAAATATCCCTCAATTTCTGTATATAGTTTAGAATTATCCTGTAAAAAGAATTTAGATAATTTTGTATATGATCTATAGGCAATCCACAATACACCCTAGTGTATTTTATCCAGTTGCATTATTATACAGTTTGAGAATGTTTTTATGGCGGCACTGGTTGTTGTGAAAACGACTTAACCCCTAAATTCTGTATTATTTTAAATGTTTATGGCAGAAGAAATAGATTCTGGGTAAAATACAAGCGAATGAAAAATAAATTGTTGGTGTTTTAATGTTTCATTATTAAAATTTCAGAAAAAATGGAGATTCTCCAACAGAGAAAACAGTACCTATGGATACTCAAGAAAAACAGTTGAACAAAGAGCTTGATTTATCAAAATCCGTAGAAAATGAAAAGAGGCCGATTGAACAATCTGGAAATTGCTACTGGTACATGCTTGTTAATAAAAATGTTATTTAACCTAAAGTTTCCATTTATCCATTACCATTTATTTCAGTGGGAAGGAAAGAAACTTGAACATTGTCGAACTTCTCTGTGCAAACTGTAATAGATGGTTCCATGAATCTTGCATAGGTTATCAGTTAGGAAAACTGGTACCATTTTTATCAAACTATATATTTTTATGTAAAAACTGTTCACCGACTGGACTTGAAAGTTTTAAGAAAAGTCAAGCACGTATGTTTACTTACATGATTATGTATATCATTTTACTAATATTTACTTTTCAATTATAGAAATATCGCAAATGTGTGTTACGGCTATTGCAAATCTTCAACAGACTAGTTTTAAGGAAGGAATTAATAAAATGATGTTTAGCAAAGAAAAAGAAATTATACCATATATTGAATATCATTGGGAAGCTTTAACTACAACATCAAGAAGAGTAACTCAATCATGGCATGTCACTGTTACTAAAGCTCTTATTAAAGATATTCACGTTTTATTTGTGTTTGAAGATAATTTTTCTGAAGGTAATATGTATGGACTAGTAAACACAGACTTAACACAAATTAAACCAAACTATGAAGCTATGATTAAAGGAGGAACACTTAAAGTAACTGATATGGGCATTCAGCATGGTATGTAGATAATATACTTAAATACCTATTAAAAACTTGTAATAGGCAGTATTTCTGCAATTTTGGGAAAGAAAACAAAATCGTATAACTTTTGGAATCAAAACATCACTTATCAATTATGCTGTGTGTGAGAATGTCATTTGTTTCAATTGTTTTCCTATTCTTGGAATTCTAAAAATAAACTTTATTATTTTCTGAGTAATTATTAGTTATTTTATAACTAAAAATGGCTAAAACTAAAGTTATAATGATGAGACCAGCTGGTATGTTTAAAAGATAATACATTATTGATAATACTGATAAGATTTTATATGTAAATAAATTTTATCCCATGTATTATGTCAGTTCCAGTAGCAGGAGGAGTAAAGTCAAGAAATGCGAAAAGGAAGTTTCCTGGAGACCTAGGAAATTTAGGAAAAAAAGGTAGAGGAGTGGACTTGGGAACTCCAAAGTTACCAGCTCATGGATATCCATTGGATCACCCATTTAACAAAGATGGCTATAGATATTTGCTGGCGGAACCTGATCCGCATGCACCTTTTAGACAGGTATTTACAGAGATTATTTAGGTAATACTTCAGTCATATTTTTTTTAAATGTTTATTGCAAATTCATATAGGTGTACTTATTATTATTCAGTTTTATTTAATATCGTGAAAACTTTCTTTTGTCGACTGATGCAATTTTTGAGTACCTACATAGTGTCGACAGAATAATAAATTGTTTTTAATATACGAGAGCTTCATGTTATTAAATTACAAATAAAACAGAAAGGAAATGTAAATAAGTACTTAAACTGACCATTTTAAATTTTTTTCGTTATGTTTTGATATAATATCAATAAAAAATTAATAAACATGTGCATTGAAAATAACGTTTGCAAAAAGTCGCCAATTCAAATTTACAAATTGGTTGTTGTGTACGAAGCTATTAATTTTTATCACTTTATAAGTTCATCCGTAAAGAAACAAATTTTGGGGCTAAATCTTAGTACTTCCTTTTATAACACATTTGTAAAGAAACACATAAATTTAATAGAATCAAGTAAATTTTCAGACAAGGCAACTAATTATGAATATTTTGATAATTATTTTATAATAAGTCATTTATTTTTTTAAGTGGAAAATTTACTGCTTACTCCAAATTTTGACCGTATCTTTAATATTCCAAAAGGATGTACGAGTACATATGGGATTTTCGATAAGTTGATTTTAACATTATTTATTAACAAATGATTGGCCTTTTTTCTGTCAAAAATTGAGCTTTTTACTTCAAATTCTCGCCAATTACACAAAAATTACTGTGTTCAAAATGCCATACCTATTTCTCTGGTCATACTCATGTAGATTAAGAGATTGTTTTTTCCATCTTCAAATTTGCATCAGTTACACTGCGTGCTGTAGAGCACCTCAAATTCAACATGCTTCGTCAGAATGGCTCTAGCTTTGCCATTTTGTACTATTTATGAATAATAATTTTTTTTTGAAAACAATGGTTAATGAAAATTGAATGTTGTTATCCTCTAAATAACTCAGTTTCATATTGTTGCTGGCTTCATGAAAATTTGGGTTTGTGTTGGGTGTTATTTTCTTTGAAATAATGTGATAAATTAACAGATAAGCAAATTCTTCTCTGAGTTGTCAACAATACCACAGTAATGTTGCTATTGCTACCACAGTAAATTTAGGGTGGTGGGGGCATCTCACTGAGACACTACATTGTTCTAAGAACAAGGCTCTAATAAGTTTGCTATCACCAGTGAACTCTATATACTACCGTAGTATAGAGTTTACTGGCTATCACTTACTTGTTTATAACAAGTATTCAATAATAACTAGCAGCAGATTACATCAGCACCAGTTTCATTTTCCAATGAAAATTGTCCACCTGAAATAGTATTGAAGAATATAACAAAAGAAAATGTACTGTAAAGTTTAATGAAAACTGAACATTGTTGAATAGAAAATGAAAATATCTTTCAAACAAGTTGCTTACTTACATCATGTTAGGGATAAGATGGATGATTTTCAATAAAATATACTGGCTGTAATTTTTTTGTGATGCAGTAACTAAAATCCTCAGTACATTTTAACAACTTAATGAATGTGAATATTAAGAATACATTATATTATGATTAATCTGAATTGTAGTTATTTTTTGTGTCAATATTCTGTTATGATTTGAAACTTAAATGTATTTTATTTATACCAGGTCCACCATTAGTGTGTAGACAGAGGATAGCTCCTAAGCCTGAAGAGTTATCAAAATGAAATTTAGTCCATCCATCCATCCATCTATAGGGAGCACATTTTAAAATTATTTTCATTTTTCTGTACTAATCATATACAGAGTGTTGACACAAACTTGCATTTTTTAAATAGAACACCCTGTATATTTTTACATATTTGGATAATCCTATCAAAATGCAGCAAAATAATATAGGGTTTATGGGCGTTTCGATGGGCCATTTTCCTAATAGAGGCTGGTAAATCCGAAAACAGACTCCGATGCAGCCATTTGTAAACACTCAATATGATGTAGTTATAACGAATCTGCGACATAAACAATCATTGATAGTCTTGCAATTTCTTAGAAACCACATCAGAAATGTTGTCATTATTCTTTAGTTATACAGACTGATCGAGGTTTATGAATTCAAAAATTACTAAAAAATTTTAAATGGAATGGCCTACTTTTATTAGCTAATATGAAAAGCAGTATAACGAACGAAAGAATAATGACAACACTTCTAAGAAACTGCAAGGATATCAATGATTGTTTATGTCGCAGATTCGTTAAAACTACATCATACTGAGTGTTTTCAAATGGCTGCATCGGAGTCTGTTTTCGGACTTATGAGCCTCTATTAGGAAAACGGCCCATCCAAACGTCCATAAACCCTATATTATTTTGCTGCATTTTGATAGGGCTATCCATATATGCAAAAGTATACAGGATGTTCTATTTAAAAAAATGCGAGTTTGTGTCAGCACTCTGTATATGATTAGTACAAAAACATGAAAATAATTTTAAAATGTGCTCCCTATAGATGTACGCCTCTGGACTAAATTTCATTTTGGTATCCCTTCAGGTTTAGGAGCTATCCTCCGTCCACACACTAATGGTGATCCAGGCTTTAAACAGAGAACTTGTTAAGAGTTTCATGAGTGAATGTAGATTATAGAATGCTTCTTTTCCAAAACACGAGATGAAATTAGAAACAATCATCACAATTAATTCATTCTACAAAAAATGTGAGTATTATGTCAAAAGCGGTCAAAAGGTTAAAAAATCTCATCTTTACAAAATTAAAAACTTCCATGGCAATAGTTTTTTGAACTTTAAGCATATTTCATTGTATTTAAATCTTCATTTTTTAACAAAAAATTTCCATAAACTGTTTTTGTAGAACGAGTAGTTTTAAAGTTATTTTTTATTTACTTAACTGTGTGGTAAGATCTTTTATATTAGAAATGCCGTTGAGAATGAAAAGAATTTGCAGAATACTCATTGTTATAAAAATTTTGAGGCTCTTACGTCTTAATGTTACTGACATCCTATGTCTTTGCCACTGGTTGTTATATTTGTCTTTGTCAAAATCTTCAGATATTTAAGAGAATGTGATGTTTGTAATTTCAACATCCTATATTTGAAAATGAAAACATTCTGCATAATATAAATCGTTTTATCACCCTTCGAAGTTTTTTGGACTACCTTGTACCTTACTTTTTTTCTCAGGAATTTGATGAAAGTTCAGATTGGGCTGGGAAGCCAATACCTGGGTGGTTATATCGAACATCCATTCCAGGCACAGTATTGTTGGCATTGCATGACAGAGCACCTCAATTAAAAATATCTGAGGATCGTCTAGCAGTTACAGGAGAAAAGGGATATTCAACTGTTAGAGCTACACACTGTAAGTCATTCATGATCTTAATATATGATTTTTTTTCAAACCTGAGAATATTGCTGATAAAGTAAATTGTTTTAGCTGTTACTAAAGGAATTTGGTACTGGGAGGCAACAATAGAGGAGATGCCTGAAGGTTCTGCAACTAGACTGGGTTGGGGCCAAGATTATGCTAATTTACAAGCACCTCTGGGTTATGATAAATTTGGGTATTCATGGAGATCAAAAAAAGGGACACGATTTCATGAATCTGCGGGAAAACACTACAGTTCTGGCTATGGCGAAGGGGATACCCTTGGATTTATGATCGCATTACCACAAAATGTTACTACTAAGCTAGTACCTAACACTTACAAAGATCGGGTAAATTTATAGTCACTCATTATATTGTTTCTACTTTCTATTATTTAAAAAAAATTATGTTTTGCCAAATTAATTGTTTATTAGGATGAAAACTAATAGAATGACTTCTTTTTAGCCTCTTGTGAAATTTAAAAGTCACCTTTACTACGAAGATAAAGACAATGTTCAGGAGAGATTAAAATCGTTGGTTCCTCTTTCTAGGAGTAAAATATTATATTTTAAGAATGGTGAATGTCAGGGTGTAGCTTTTGAAGGGATTTATCAAGGTTCATACTACCCCACAATTTCCCTCCACAAAAATGTAACGGTCTCTGTAAATTTCGGACCATCATTCAAGTATCCACCGTCCACAGAGAAATACAGTTATAGAGCCGTAAGTTATCATTTTTTATTTGGATAAATTAACATAAAACAGGCATCGTACAGATATGGAGAAATTTAAAACTTTAATTGCATGGGTAGTTCTATTAAGATGGTTATACAAAGTGTTTCATGACAAACTGTGCAGACTGTAATGGCAATCTTGATAATTACAGATGATCAGTTAAAAAAAAGTAGTAGGTCAAAATTTGTAGATGTACAGGGCAATCTATGAATTTTTACACGTACAGGTGTCTCAAACTCGATGCCCCAGGGCTGCTATTGGCTAATAAAAAATATGAATAAAAATTTTTCTTGGGTGTTTCAAATAGGACCATTTAGGCTTGTGGTTTTTTATCAATTTGGGATTTTTTGGCTGTGGGTTGGAAACATCAGTGAAATTTTGACTTTTACGTTGCTGTGACGGCTTGGCGGTCTTCCCTGATGTTGGCTTTCAACCATTTTAGTGATCGGAACGAGTTCTGGGACACTTGTGATGGTTCAGATTGGAAAAATCAGCGAAATTTGAAGTTCTCTCTCGCACGGCTCATACGAAACGAAACTTTCATTAATAAACTTTTTTTGATATCACATTTCGTTTAAAAGTTACAAGCAGAAATTAATGAAAACGTACTTATTTTAAATCGACCAAAATTGAATTGGTCATGACTTAATTCGGTTTCCATGGACAAGCAGTTTGATTATTGTGAGGCAACTTATCAAATAACTGGTCAATTTCGAAATATTTTGTTCTTATTTTAAATAGTTTATTTCAATTAATATTATAACGCATGATGAAAAAGTTCATATAATCTCAAATTAAGGGGGAAGTTCACAAAAATTCAGGATGCGAATTTATCAGGAAAGATATCCCGAGTGCCGACTTCCTGATGACAAAAGATTTATAAGATTGGAAAGGATTTTTCGAGAAAACCAAAGGTATTTTGTGATCGAAAAGGAAAATCAATTTGGAAAAGAACTCACAGTGATAACAGCCAAGGTATTACAATATTTTGAAGACACTCCAAGACATTCAATTAGGCAAGCTAGCAGGAAATTTAATTTGCATAAGCCTCAATTCAAAGAATTACGAATAGTAGTAAATATCATGACTAAAAATTATACAATTTAGAACAAATAGGCGACTGAATACAGAAACGGATATATTTTTTTACCCAAATTATGTGGCACTCATAGATGTTGCTGACAGGCGAGCTTCTCATCACATTCTTTGGGCAAGCTGTTTTATAAACAAAGGCCTGACTAACAGAGGAAACAAACATTATTGGTCAACAGAAAATCCTCATTTTGTCAATCCCACAAATAATCAAGGTCATTTTGGTGTCAACGTCTGGTGTAGCCACCATCTAATTGGACCATATTTTTATGAAGGAATATTGAGTGGTAGAAGATATCTCAGTTTTCTTCAAGAACTTCTGATTCTTTTTGAAAATGCGCCTCTGCAACTAAGATCAATGTGGTTTCAACATGACAGAGTTCCTCCTCACAGAACACGTATTGTCTGTAATTATTTAGATGAAATATACCATGATAAGTGGGTAGGAATTAATGGTTCCATAAAATGACCAGGGAAGTCTCCAGATCTGACCCCCTTAGATTTTTGTTTATGGGACTTCTCAAAAACAATTTTATAAGACCTTGCAAAATATTGACCGTTGGAAAGAATTTTTTTCAGAGATTTAAAGAAAAGTCACTCAAAGAGAAGTCCGGCGACGCTTGGTGTGGGTACACATGTTGGAAGTGACCCATTTTTAAGCACAACGTCAATAGGCGCCATCTTGGCGCCGGCCACCAGATGTGGACTCATATACCTACCACCGCCTCGACACCAGGGCACTCTGCAGCAAACCCTGAAACCGTCAACATTACTTTTTCTACACAAGCTTAGTTTTCAATAAAAATAGTTTATCTGTACCGTTGAGAGAGCGTTTTATTCTTGCTGTACAGCGAAAGCAACCCTCACTTGGATATATTTATTAAAAGAAAAAAAAAAAACTAAAATTATAGTTCCAAATTTCCAAATTTTTTAGTGATTTTTAAAGGTTGAAACTTCTTGAATAATGGTCATATCGAGAAAAAAAAGCATCTTGAAGTTTGACTCTAGTTTTGAAATTTTGAAATGAAAAATTTTTTGAGCATGACTTCGCACTATCAAAATAATGCAAGGCAAAAATTTTACAGATTTTTTTTCTTTTTCAAAACTACCCTCATGGGCTCAGAAAAATTTTTTCTGGCTTAATCAGTGCCGGTGTCATTTAGCCTGATTCCTGAGCTTTAATTTGTTTTTTTTTAAATTTGAGTGGTCACTTTTTTTTGATCATCGATATGTCGTAATTTAATGATCGTACAGCGAACAAAAGGTGGGTTTTAGAAACTTTAATAAATCCTCTTCAAGAGCCTTTTGGTATGTTTGAGATAGGGTTTCTGGTCGAGACTTCTCAAAGCGAGAATTCCTGGGAAATCTGGCCTTACTCGAGACGAGAAAAAAGTGTCGAGAAATCGAGAAATCAGCTCTTTGAGTCAACTGGTAAATCATTGCCAAACCTTAAACATTTATATAAAGCTTTAATGACGGTAAAGCCAACATCGACAGAAAATGAACTGGTTTTCTCATTATCTGGAAACCGATTCAGATAATGCTATTAATGCGCTTGTATTTTTAAAAGCACATTTCATTAAAAAATACTTAGAGACAAATAGCTCAGCGGTTGAAGTGGTTTCTCACTAGCTCGTGTGTAGAAATTTTATTAGCAGATTAGCAGATATTTAATGTTGATTCAGAAAATATTTAGTTCCTCTTCGTTTAGTTGATTACATATTTTATTTTTGTTTTGTTAATTAAAAGATTGTGATTATAAGTAATAATAATAATTAATAATTAATAAGTTAGATTCCTTATCTACTATTTGTTTAATTAAATGACTGTGTGAATGATTATTATTAATTATTGGAAGGAAGCTAAGATTAAAAAACATTTAAATAAAAATATATTGAAAATGTTTAATAAAGAGACAATTTAAAGTAGGATAAAGGTTTTCAAGAAGAAGATACTCAAAGTTTAATTTGGTTTTGTTGGTCGAAGTAGAATCATTTGGAAGTAATTAATAAAAAAGACTGAATAAGTAATATATGTTGATGATGATTGTTAAGAATATTATCGTGTTTTTATTTCGAATTGCAATATCAAAATTATGACTTTTTTAAGTTTTACAAATTTCTTAAAAATTCGAGAATTCCCGGGAATTCCTAGTCGAGAATTCTCGAATCCCAAGAAAAAAAATAAGCCGAGAAATCAGAAACCCTAGTTTGAGACAATTTTTTTTATACTTAAATTACTTTTTCTGCTGTTTTGGGAAGTCGGTGATTACTTTGCAAATATTACGAAAAGTACTAATATTTGCGGGTTTTCCTGAATGGTCAGTTTTATAAAAAATTAAAGGAGCACATTTATAGCTCCTTAAACATCAATTAATGATGATTAACATGAAAAAATTTTTTTCTCACAAATCACTTAAAAAAATTGGAAATTTTTTCACTCCCTAAATTTTTTGTGCTGGTAACTTATAAATGAAAAGAGATATCAAAAAAGTTTATTAATGAAAGTTTATCAGAGAAACTCTGTCTTTGCCAATGTGAAATGAAATAAGTATGTCTCATGATGTCATAATAGGCATTTCCAAACGTTCCAAAAATAATATTTTTGGCTCAAATTCAAGCGTAAGTGATCCTATTTGAAACCCTCAAGTAAAATTTTTATTCACATTTTTAATTAGCCAATAGCAGCCCTGGGGCATTGAGTTCGATACACTGTTAATGAATCAGTTACAAAAACCATGCATTTGATTTTTTTCACATTTTCCTCAGCTTTTGAAGGACTAATAAAATTCTAAAAACACTACACTATCTTTTAATTGTCTTCAATTGGAATGGTTAAGATAGGATTCTTAAGTTTTTGACATGATTCTTATTGCTGACAAGAAAAATAAAGTCTGATTCAGAATTTAGAGCCGTTTACAGGGTGATAGTTCCAATATGTTATAAAAAGGAGACATAAGGGAATATTTCATATTTTCATAAAACGCTAATAACCATTTTTATCCTGCTTTGCCAGAAGCTTAAATATCCTACCTTTGATTTATTATACGAAAGTTGGTTGGTACTAATGGTACAACTTCCTGTGCTAATTTTACAAAAAAAAAAATTTCTCACAGGAAATGTATTTGCGAATCAATTTCTCAGTGGCGGCATAAAAGGGGGGGCGGTGGTGGCGGTCTGCCCCGGATGCCAAGCACCAAGAGGTGATAACTCACTTACGCTGCTTAGTTAGTAGACAATTAAAACTTCTTTGCGAGAAACTTGTATCAACACTCGAAGAGATGTGTGATCCCAATAGCAGCAGAGAAAACGTCGATACAAAAGAATCCGCAGTTTTACTAGCTTTGTGTGACTTCAGTTTTTTATGTTATCTTTCTTTTTGGTGTGAAGTCCTAGACGAAGTTAACCAGACAAAAGCATATACAAACATCTGGGCTATCGCTGCAAAAGTGTGACATAAAAATCAAAGTCCTAAAAATTTTTCCAATCAAAAAAGCCAACGTATCCAAATAGTGGAAAGAGCTATTTCGTATGCCAGGAGAAATGGCCCAAGACGCTGGACTAACATTGCCAGAAGAGCTGCAGAGAGCTATGTTAGAATGTTTTGATAGATTTTACGAAGAACTAGACCATCGTTATAGGACAATGGATGACATTTTCATAACATTTGGTATTGTTCAGCCTAAAACTCTTACGTCAATAGAAGAACTTTGTGTATAGTTCCAAATCTGACAAAAATATATGATGAATTTTCTGCAGAGGACATAATTTTGGAAATTTTATGACTGAGGCGCCATTTGGAAGCCACTAGCATTTCTTCCCAAGAAGCGATCCAGTGGACTACCTTGAGCTTCTAAGATTCACTGTAAAATGAGGTTATTCTGAGTCAGTTCTGAGTCTAGCGCTGTGTTTAAGATTTTTTAACTATTTGTGTTTCGGTAACTTCGTGAATGAAGATTTTCAAAATTAAAGTTGATAAAATTTTTCTTAAGATCCACGATCCAAACGCGACTAAGCAATCTTTCCATTTTGTCTATTGAAAAGGACAGGAAAGTAAAGTTTGATAATGTGATCGAAAATTTTAGCAAAATAAAGTCACGTAAACACGTTTAGCATTTGTTGTTTTATTTTGAGAATGCTCAAATAAAACCACCCCGGGTGCCAACCCATGTTATGCCGCCACAGAAAGAAGAAAGAAGCAAAATAATGACTTGTTCCTGCATTTTGCAAACATAGTAAAAGTTGTATGAATTTTATTACAACCGTTTGGAACATAGGGTATATGTCAAAAATAATATGTTTCGATGAAAATTCATTAATCACTGTATATTTGTAATTTTGGTTGCAGGATTTTTCAGTAGTCATTTTGTACTCATGTAAGTTGCCTCATTTTGCCATTATAGCATGTAGTTTGTCATGAAACAATCTGTACACTGAATAAATTACTTATAAAATACATTTCATTATAGAGGGTGTAACTTTAAGTGGGTGTCATATTTATACAGAGGCTTCCCTTGACCTTTAGAAACACCTATCGTTTATTTTTTCAAATTCGGTCATAAAAATATTTTTTTAAATCTTTTTTCAGTAATTTTCGTACGCCACCACAATCTGCTGATGGCTTCCAGCGATGAAAAATATTCAAATTCATAGTTAGATGTACTGTCTCCAAATGGGAAATACCAATTGACTCTTTTCACTTCGTCTCTATTGACCCTTCACAAGCAGTGTAGGTTGCCTACAATTCACGTGCTTGTAATACATGAACTGTAGGCAAATACAATGGTGGCGTATACAAGAATAAAAGTGCATTTTAAAAAACTAATTATAACTATTCATTTGATTAAAACAAAAAAGAAATTCAAATTCGTATTCAAGGGAACACATACTATTACCCCTAAAAATCTGACCCGCACTTGAAGTTACACCCTGTATGGTGAATAAAATACAATGGTTTTTCTCTTTTGTGATGTGGGCTATTTTTTGTGGCCATAAATTAAATTTTTTAAATTAAAACAAATTTCATAAATTTTTTACCCTGTAGCATTTAAAATATCTTAGAACCTAACTTTATATTTTTCAAAATATAAATTTGCTATTTTAGATGTCTGAGAGAGGAGAAGAAGCTATATCCGATCAAACTTTAGCGGATATCTTATACTTGACAGAAAATGAAGGAAAGTTGCGATTAGACAGTTTCGTTCTTTGACAGTAATACTTTATTATCATTTCAACTGCTCATAAATTGAAATCAAGAGTTTTAAAAGACAGTGTAAATTTGAATATCTCTAAAGAAATTATGAAGAAAAAACAATAAAATGATTTTATACTCTATTGAATGTGTACTAATAAATTTGTATGAATATACACATTGTCTTTTATTTACCGAATCCTCCTCTACAATTAGGACTAGGTTCAATAATTCTTTCACTTTCTTTCCACTGGTTAGGTGTTTCTGCTACAATGGATAAGGCATGAACTCCATTCTGTAATTCGTTTTTTAAGACATCATTTATCATTCTGTGCCTCTGAAAATAGAAACAAGTGTTTTTAAACAGATGATTTCAATCATTAATAAATCAAAAAAGAAAACGTTTACCTACCCTATAAAACTTTTTTTTAAGCAAAATGGAAAATTAAACATGTAATCAAAGTATAATTCAGGTTGAAGTTTTGAGTGTATGGATGATATAATTTAAATTAGCTTACTTTTATTAGAGGTAGACTATCAAATTTGTCCGATACCACATGTACTTTGAAATGTGTTTCTGCACCTTTGGGAACATTGTGCATGTAAGATTCATTTATAACATCCAAGTGTACTGGTTTTAACTGTTCTTTTAATTTATTTGTTATAGTTTCGGTAATAGTACCACTTGTACTCATTTTGCTACTTTGTTTATATATAACATAACCTGAAAGTATAAATATATAACTGAAAAAAAATAAACACGTATAATAATTTACCAGTTATTTTACGCGAAAGCTTAATTATGCAGCTCCAATCTCTTAACATATTTTAAAATATATTCATTTTGATTTGAAACTATTTAGATAACTTTTTTAAAAATATACTTCTGTCAGTTCCGTCTTCTGTCAAACTAGTGATGGGAGAACTCGAATGAAAAATCGAACTCGGATACTTGCTGAAAGTACTCGAATACTTTAGTATTGCAGGTACTGATTTAGCGTATCGAATGAATTGGAAGATTTCAAATCAAATCTACACACATATTATTATTGTCGACGATTTTTAAAATATTTATTGGAAACAAGAATATGATGAAACAATAATGTTCTTTAGAAAATGTTTTTAAAAAACAGCAAATTTAAATAATTCTACACAAAACTTTATACCGTCAGCGGCAAAAGTATGGAATATATATTTATTTAAAAATCAGATGTTCGTTATTTGAAAAATCATTCGGAGCCGTCGAATTGTATTTTTAGTTGCGAATTTTCTGAAACAATTTTCATTTATACAGAGTGGCCCAAAAAAAAGTTATGAAATCAAGGCCAATTTTTTAAATGGAAACCCCACTTTTTTGTATTTTTATTCAATTCTCCAGGTGATCATTTTTACGTTCCCTATTTAATATTTAGTTGCTTGACGACGCGACGGCTGCAGTGGGTGTTTTTTGGAGAGTTTTTAAAGTTTTTTGTTCTTTACAAAAAAACATGAAACGGTGCTAAAAATTTGCAAAATAACCTGGCTCGTAATTTAAATAGGTAGTGACATTTAACAAAATCATATTTTATACAATAAAATTATGCGTTTTTAATTAAATTATCCCTAAATATCTTACTTATATTTTTTACATTCAGGTCAATCATTACAGTATCATTGCATTGATTTGAAGCAATTTTCTGTGAATCACACAAATCTAAGATGGAAAAGTAAACATGGTTTTATTTTAAAACCAGTAGGGTAAATCTCAGGGTAATTTTTGAAAATTTTGCATACTCTATATTCAGACGCCATTTTCTCGAAAACGGTTAAACCTACTGTATGACGTCATTATGTGTTTTTTAAGCCGGTTTCACACAGAGATATACCTATGACTTCATACACGCACACATAGAGTAATGGTATATTTATTCATTACTTTAGTACCTGATAGTTATAAACTTCCAAGTTTTCAAATCCGATAGTGAAAAATATTCATTACTCGAATGCTTGAGCACTGCAAGCATTGGTTATATGTTAGTTATATAAGCTAATGTCGTATGTTTTCGTATGTTGTTTATTCGTTTGGCAACATATCCCCACGCTGGGCGCCATGTTATGGGCTTTGGTTGGTTAATTCATTTTGTGGTGATTCTGATTGACTACTATCCTTCCCCCTTAGCTTGTTTAGAGGATCATAAACCCTCACAATGCATTCGGAAGAATCGACTTGACCTCAGTNTTTAAATGGAAACCCCACTTTTTTGTATTTTTATTCAATTCTCCAGGTGATCATTTTTACGTTCCCTATTTAATATTTAGTTGCTTGACGACGCGACGGCTGCAGTGGGTGTTTTGTGGAGAGTTTTTAAAGTTTTTTGTTCTTTACAAAAAAACATGAAACGGTGCTAAAAATTTGCAAAATAACCTGGCTCGTAATTTAAATAGGTAGTGACATTTAACAAAATCATATTTTATACAATAAAATTATGCGTTTTTAATTAAATTATCCCTAAATATCTTACTTATATTTTTTACATTCAGGTCAATCATTACAGTATCATTGCATTGATTTGAAGCAATTTTCTGTGAATCACACAAATCTAAGATGGAAAAGTAAACGTGGTTTTATTTTAAAACCAGTAGGGTAAATCTCAGGGTAATTTTTGAAAATTTTGCATACTCTATATTCAGACGCCATTTTCTCGAAAACGGTTAAACCTACTGTATGACGTCATTATGTGTTTTTTAAGCCGGTTTCACACAGAGATATACCTATGACTTCATACACGCACACATAGAGTAATGGTATATTTATTCATTACTTTAGTACCTGATAGTTATAAACTTCCAAGTTTTCAAATCCGATAGTGAAAAATATTCATTACTCGAATGCTTGAGCACTGCAAGCATTGGTTATATGTTAGTTATATAAGCTAATGTCGTATGTTTTCGTATGTTGTTTATTCGTTTGGCAACATATCCCCACGCTGGGCGCCATGTTATGGGCTTTGGTTGGTTAATTCATTTTGTGGTGATTCTGATTGACTACTATCCTTCCCCCTTAGCTTGTTTAGAGGATCATAAA